>NW_017619627.1:1610000-1765000 GCF_001879475.1 Ipomoea nil | reverse complement strand
ATTGGAGAAAAATAAAGAGAATATAACAAATGAAACTATTTCTCTTAATTAATTTATTAATAATGAATAATTTTTTTATTAAAGACATTGTAGGGACAATGTAGCGAATATAATCAATTGATGAATTTGAATTTCGAATGTAAAGAATTTTTATATTGGAGAAAAATAAAGACAATATAACTAATGAATTTATTTCTCTTATTTAATTTATTGATAATGAATATTTTTTTTTTGAATAAAGACATTGTAGACACATAATTCTAAATTAAAGAAATGTATATGTATTATATTTTGTTGTAGCTACTAAATTATTATTTTATAATTTAATAAGAGTAAAATAGAGTACTAATTATAATAACTTTGATTAGGATGAGGTTCGAACCTAAGACCTTTCTTATTTAAATCAATGAGTACGTTTTTTTTTTTTTTTGAAAGCCAACAAACTTATATTGCATTAGCCATTCCAGGCTCAAGAAAAGAAGGAGGAAAATCCCTCCAGAGACAACGTGCCAAAGAGGCAGTTACATGCTTAGCCATAACATGGGCCGCCTGTAAATCATCCCTACGAACATGAATTACTGTTGATCTAGTCATAGAAGCTAACAAACGATTGCAAGCTAACAAAACATAACCAAAATAAGTACGAAACGAACTTGCATGTTTAAGACTAGAAACTAAAACAAGACTATCGGAGCACACTGAAATCCTGGAGTAACCATTCTCCCTTAGCCATGATAAAGCCTCACACAAAGTCAGTGCTTCCGCCAAGAGGGGGTAAGATGGGCAAATAATAGGACCATTCCCTGCCGCCACAAAGGTTCCATCCAACTCCTGCACTATAAAACCATAGGTCGGCGTATGATTTGGACCATGGAAGTCTGCATCTACACGACAAACCACACCTTCATCTAATACTGAAGCCGGACCCGGGGGTTCCTGCGCTATGCGCGTGAAACATCGTTGCTGATCAGCAGCAGCCCAAGAAATCCACTTCGTTGTGAACCTCCTGACCACCACACATGGCATAGGCAAACAACCATCCCAAACCGCCTCATTCCTGGCAGTCCAAATGTCGTAAACAAGCCACATATCCTCCCCTGAGCTTCTGTGTTATAAGTAATCGAGTTGCCAAGCCAAAGATCTGTCCATTGCCTAAAACTCCTACCGTCAAAAGAAGGGATTAGCAGTTGAGAGAAATTCCACACTTGTGAAGCAAAAGAACAAGAACATAAGGCATGCATGATATTCTCCTCATCTAAACCACATGTTGGGCAAACATTAATCAACTCAACTCTTCTATTAATCAAATTATCAAGAGTGGGCAGGATGTCAAACAAAGCTCTCCACATAAAAATTCTCCATCTTGGAGGGACCTGTAAACTCCACAAATTACTCCATACTGGCAAACATGGGCCATTTACCTCTCCCATCCTTCTGTAACCATCTTTAACCGAGTAGCAACCCCTCAGATCCCTGCCCCAAAACCAATCATCAACACAATCCAAAATAACAGGGAGCTGCTTAATCAACATAACATTTCATGGGGCAAACAACTCATCCAGCAGATCATTATTCCACCCATTTGTGGCATTATCAACTAAGTCTGAAACCAGAAGCTCCTGCCCCAGACCTGGGTGGGTCGAAGCTACATAGGGATCAATAGCATCAGGTAGCCACAGATGATTTAATACCCTAGTGGACCTTCCATTACCAATCCTCCGCCTGCACCCGGACTTTAGTAATGTCTGACCTGCAAAAATACTCCTCCACGCATAACTCGGATTACCACCAATTGTGGCTTCATAAAACAAAGATGACGGATAGTACCTGGCTTTAAATACACGAGCCACTAGGGACTCCGGATTGGTTAAGAGCCGCCATCCCTGCTTGGCTAACAAAGCAATATTAAACTGATGTAAACGTTTAAAACCCATACCTCCAAACTTCTTAGGCACGCACATACGGTCCCAGGACATCCAGTGAATACTGCCCTATGAGCCACTCTGACCCCACCAGTACCTGTTCATCAACCTTTCAAGAGCATTACACAAAGTCATAGGGAGTAAATAAATACTCATTGTGTAGGTAGGCATTGCCTGAGCTACACTCTTCAGAAGCACCTCTTTCCCAGCCTTAGATAGCAACTTCTTGTTCCATGAACCGAACCTCTGTCTCAACATATGTGAATACTGCACTCCTATTCCGGCCTACAACGGAAGGCAAACCAAGATATTTCCCAAAATCATCAGCTTGGCCCACCCCCAATGAATTCACTACCAGGTCCCTTACCTCCACCCGTGTATTACGACTAAACGTAATGCTTGATTTCTGAAAGTTAACCGCCTGCCCTGAGAAAGCCTCATAAATTCCCAGACATTTCTTTACCTCCAGAGCTTCCTGCAAATTAGCCTCAAAGAAAAGTAAGCTATCGTCTGCAAAAAACAGATGCGAGATAGATGGTGCCCCCCTAGCCACTCTACAACCATGTAAAAACCCTTTAGCCTGAGAGTCCTGCAACAACAGTGATAAGCCCTCAGCACAAATTATAAACAAGTAAGGAGACAATGGGTCTCCTTGTCTTAGCCCCCTCGTGGGCACTATTTCCTCAGTAGGCTTCCCATTGACCAGCACCCTGTACCGTACTGCCTGCACACACAACATTACCAGCTGGACCCATTTATCATTAAAACCCAAGCCAGTCAACATCTGTTGCACAAAAGGCCACTCCATCCTGTCATAAGCTTTCGCCATATCAAGTTTTAAGGCCGCCCACCCAACCTGCCCCAACTGTTTCCTCCTCAAATAATGGCCAACCTCAGACACAATAAGTATATTATCTGAGATCAACCTACCAGGTAAAAAAAGTACTTTGCGAAACAGAAATCAAACCCTCAAGCAATGGTTTCATACGATTAGCAATCATTTTTTCCATTATCTTATACAACACATTACACAAAGCTATTGGCCTTAAATCAGACACAAAAACAGGGGAGCATTTCTTCGGGATCAATACAATATTAGCATCATTCAAATTTGCAGGAAAAGACTTCTCAGATAAACAATTAAGCACGAAATCAGAAACATCCTTACCAATGACATCCCAGAAGGCCTGATAGAAGCCCGGGTTCATGCCATCCAGTCCTGGAGATTTATCCTTGCCCATAGAAAATAAAGCACTTCGCACCTCCTTCGGCTCAAAGGGACGCAGCAAATCATCATTCTGTTCTCTAGTCACACAAGACTGCAAGGTATCCACATTAAAACCCCCTGGACCCCCCCCCCCCCCCGAGGTAAAAATTTGCTTATAATAGTCTGTGACTACTGATTCCAAGGCACTACCCTCTCTCCAAACACCACCATCATCCTTCAGTCTCTGAATCACATTCTTCTTCTTCCGGTAAGTGGCATACTTGTGAAAAAATTTAGTATTCCTGTCAGCTCCCTGAAGCCAGTGCTGCTTAGCACGCTGCCTCCAGAAAACCTCCTCCTGAGCTAGCACCACACTCAACTGCTCATCAAGCTGTCTAAACCGAGCCAAAGAAACAGGATCACGACTACCCCGTAAGATATTCATCTCTTTCTTAATTCCTTCAACCCGTTTCCCATACTTGTGATGGCGATCACCACCCCACTTCCTCAAACCCCGGCCACACACACCGAGCCTGGCCTGTAAAGCCAAACCTGGAGTATTAGACCATTCCCTTTCCACCACCTCCCTGCAACCACCATCCAGTAGCCATGCATTCTCAAACCAGAAGCCCCGGGGCCGCAACACATGATCCACCCCACCTGTATCCAGAAACAACACAGTATGATCTGACGAGTCAGTCCGAATATTAAAGACCCTCGCCTTATCATTGCCCTGCAACCAGTCCATATTCGCCACCACTCTATCCAAACGCTCCTCCACCCAGTGAGCAGTCCCCTTCCCACGCTCCCGCGTGTAAAGGTATCCAATCATAGGCAGTGTCATCAAACCACAGTCATCCAGAGCTTCAGCAAACCCCTCAATCAAACCAACAGGATGTGGCAACCTCCCCCTCTTCTCCGACTGCATCAATAAATCATTAAAATCTCTCAAGACCACCCAAGGAAGGTCAGAAACCCCCTTGAGAGAACGTAGAAAATCCCATGCAGCCCTCCTCCTATCCCTCTGTGCATATCCATAATAACAAGTCAACCTCCACAACGGCTTATCAGGCAAAGAAATCTCCAGATCAATATGATTAGTCGAATATTTAATCAAACGTGCACCAGTATTCCTGGCCCATAGAAAACACAAACCACCTCTCTGGCCGTCACTATCTACCGCAAAGCAACCCTCAAAACCCAACCTCACTCGTAGTCTCTCTGCATGACTCTTATCTACCATAGTTTCCATCAAAAACACGAACTCGGGCTTCTTCTTAGACACTAAGTCCACCACCTCCTGAACTGTCCGTGGATTGCCCAAGCCACGGCGCAGTTCCAAAAAAGAGTACTCATTGAGACCGGTGGGCCTGATTCCCAGGTCCCACCAAACAGTCATACTCCGTTTCCATCTGCGTAGCCCTCACCTCACTCACCACCTCACCTCCCGGACCCCTCATCCGCTTCGGATCCACCCTCAAACCCCTCTCCTCCCCCTCAACCACAACAGCAGCCATATCAACTTGCTCAACCTCCAAACCCGAAACCCCTTCCCTCGACTGCCCCAGCTCCAATCTGTCATCCACTCCCTCAACAACACCCTCATCCCGTACCCCCATCTGCTGTCCCCTCCCCACCGCAACACCACCATAGCCAATCTCCCTCCTCCTCTCCTAACCAAGCCGAAACCATTTATCCCCCAGTACCTTGGCAGCCCCCATTCCCCCCGCCTTCAAACCCGGACCATAAATGTACTGCTCCGGCATCAATGGGGACCTACGTGCCTCCAAGCAAAATTTGTCTACATGCCCCAACTTGCCACAATAATAACAGCAAACATTTAAACGCTCATACCTGAAATCAATCCACACCCATGAGCCATCACGCATGACCATCTTCATGCGACGCGTAATGGGGTTCGCAACATCAAGCCGCACCCAAACCCTATAAAACTCCGACCATGGCCTCGTGAAATTCCACTCATCAATACACAAGTACACACCAACATAATCCCCGACCTTCTCTAACACTTTCTCCATCCGATAACCCATCAGGAGCCCAAAAACCTGGACCCAAAAATCAACTGTACTCACCTCCAACGAAGCCGGATCATCATCCCCTTCTAGCGGTTGACAGAGAAACAATGCATTCTCGAAAGCCCAAGGCCCCTCCTCCAAAACCCGACGTCGATCGACCTCATCAAAGAAAGTAAAAAGATAAAGCCCCGGACGCACATCCGTTATTTCAATACCCATCAATGGGCGCCATGCTGAAGCCATCACCCTCTTCATTATCTCCACCATCAGATTACAGTCAGTCAAGAACTGACCAACAAGAGCCCATGTCTGTCGTTCGACGCCATGCACCACCCTGCCGTCCAGCTCCTCCTCAAACTGTACCCCCACCTCCTCATCTTGAATCGTGATTTGAGTCGTGCCCTCAATAAGCCCTTGGACGTCCATCGGAAACAGACGAACCAGAAGAAACACACGCCGGAAAATCGTAGCCGGAACCCTAGATCACAGGGATGTATTTCGGAACCCTAATACGTAGGGATAGAGAGAGTATTTACAATTTATTTAATCAATAAGTAAGTTAACGGTGAACTAACAGAAATTAACGGAAAATATAATATTTAACGGAAAAGTTAACGGATAATCATATTCATTAAGGATAAATTAGGAAATCTCAATAAAAAAAAATTAAAATCTGATCAATCTGAGCCATTCATTTGATTAAAAAATTTGACCGCCATTTTTTCTACCCATTATAGGCCTAACTCTCTTGGGCTCTTATTAGTATAGTAGATATGTGTGTGTGTGTGTGTGTGTGTGTGTGTATATATATATATATATATATATATATATATATATATATATATATATACTTATCATTTTTATGCTTTGTTATTCTAATTCAGTTTTCGTTTCAATGTTAGATATTTGTATAAAAAGATGATGGAAGAGAACAAGCTTGACAAATTCAGATTTATTCAGCCATGTCATGTAGGGCATGTGCCAACGACAAGAACAGATAAAATTTTTCTAGAAAAACAGTTGGAAAGCATGGCACGAGCTTTAGCAGACAGGCTGATTGACAATCCAAGTAATGTAGCACTTTTGGTGCCATGTAATATAGGGTAAGAATGGTTACAATTATACTTTCAATTGCATATTATTTTGTGTTGATGTAATATAATTATGTGTTTGTGCATAGTTTCCATTGAATTCTGACAGACTGACAGTTATCAACGTCACTAAGGATATTGTTTATTTGTGGGACCCTCTTAGTCATCGCATTCGTGATGATGATTGGAAACATGTTGTAGAAATGTAAGGTATTTTTTTTTAAAAAATTTTTTTGATTTATATCAATATGATTATTACATTATCTGAATAATCAATAATATATATGAAGGGCTATCATAATGGTTCATGCAGCCTCTGGGAATGGAAAGAAGGGACGGAGTAAAATTGTTTGGAAAATTGGCAAGGTAATTTATTATTTTTAACTAATTAGATATAAGTGTTTGTATATGTATCTAGATAAATTGTTAATGCACATGCAAATATTATTTAACATTTGTAGGCTCCTCGTCAACTGGATAGTAACCAATGCGGTTTCTATTTCATGGCTTACCTGAAAACTTTAATTGAGAATATGCCAGACATTGATGATAAAGATTATGTTCAAGCACTGGTAATACATTCCATTTCTATTTCGTGTTTAAAATTATTCCGATTTGAATGTTTCAAAGTGGAAATATGATGCATTTGAATTGCTTTACTTCACTGTCTGCACATCCACTTTGAGCTTTATGGTTATTGGTATTTATTTATGTGGATATATAATAGGGGTCCAAATTTGGTGTTATTTGATGAATCTTAGTTCATCTAATCTGCTTAGTAAAGTAGCAACGCTGCTTTTTCTGGAATGTGGGGTTAGAATGGTGTAAATCCTAGGGTTTCTGCAGTATTGTTGAAAGATATATGTAGACATGTATTCACTGTGGTAGTGAAACTTCAATATAATTTAAGTTGGTCAATGAAATTTATCCTTAATTTAGTTCAAGTTTTCTGTCATCTGAAATCAAATAGCAATTCCAGATAGGCATCACATGGTTATCTGAAGGGATCTTCTATTAATGGCCTATCTGCATAAAAAAGTGGCATCTATCTATGAACCTCAAAACCTGTGATGTTAAGCCTACGATTAAATTAAATGTTCTCATAAATTACAAATGAATATAGACCCAACAAATTAAAAATGTGGCTTAGCTCGGTTTATTGCCATGAGACCTAGCCTAAGTGCCTAACAACATACCATGGTTGCTTTAGTTTATTCATATTTGGTTATTTAAAATATTGCTGTTGGTTTTTATTGTCACTGTTATTTTGATTTTGGGTTGGTTATGGACCAAACCTACCAAATGCAAACCTTTAATTGGTAGTGTCTTCTTTTTGACTAGTTCCCTTTGTTTTTCTTCCACTAACACTGCCGCCAATACTCACTATCTATCTAGCTAGCTATCTCTTATAATGTTATGTTGGCTACGTACTAATTTATTTACTCACTTTTTACATGTAGTTCCAACAAGTTGATTATGACAAAACGATTATTGATCTGGTGCGTTCTGAATAGGCCGATATTGTATCAAGTTATATAGAGTAGGTATGGTTTGATGATTAGAAAGTTGTGATCACTTAAACTTGGTTCGTGGAATTGTTTTTTGTTGTATGACTTGGATGGTGATTCAATTTGAATTGGTCATTGAAGTATTTAGACTTGTTAATTAGTTCTTTTGTATTTTGAACCGTAGCTTGTGCAAAATTATGTAACTACACTTGGTGACGGTGAATGGATAAATTGATTTTTTTTTATATGATTAAAATTTAAGCAGGTTAAAGACAACGGTTAAAAATCGTTGTCTATTTTACAATAGACAATAGTTGAAAACTGTTGTCTTTTCTACAAAAGACAACAGTTTATGGGCGTGAGTTTTAACAACAGCGGTTTCAACAACACACAATAGACAACAGTTTATAACCGTTGTCTTTTAAAGAAAAGACAACTATGTGCATCACTTTTAACAACACCGGTTTCAACAACAGTAAATAGACAACGGTTCAAAAATCATTGTGTTTTAGATAAAAGACAACAGTTAAAAACCGTTGTTTATGTGCGTGACTTTTAACAACACCGGTTTCAACAACACTCATTAGACAACGGTTCAGAAACCGTTGTCTTTTCTAGAAATGACAACGTTAAAAAACCGTTGTCTATGTGCGTGACTTTTAACAACACCGGTTTCAACAATAGTGAATAGACAACGGGTCAAAAACCGTTGTCTTTGAAAGAAACGACAACGGTTTAAAACCGTTGTCTATGTGCGTGACTTTTAACAACACCGGTTTCAACAACACTCAATAGACAACGGTTAAAAACCGTTGTCTATGTTCGTGACTTTTAACAACACCGGTTTCAACAACACTCAATAGACAACGGATCCATAACCGTTGTCTGTTGTAGAAACGACAATGGTTAAAAACCATTGTCTATGTGCGTGACTTTTAACAACACTGGTTTCAACAACACTTAATAGACAACGGTTAAAAAACCGTTGTCGTTTCAAGAAAAGACAACGGTTTTATACGCGGGACTTACAACAACACCGGCTTCAATAACAGAAATTTTACCCCGACGACAACGGTGAAAAACCGTTGTCTATGTGCATTTTTCTTGTAGTGATCCTAAGGTTTTAATTAATGGCTTCAACCGAGCGCTCAAAGATTGTTAGTTGTTTGATCTTGCAATGAGGGGGGGGGGGGGGGGGAAGGGTACCTCGAACTAGGTGGAGGAATGTCTTGACAAAGCTGTTGTTGATGCAGAGTGGTGTTCACGTTTCACTCATGCTTCGGTCTCCAACCACGAGGTTATTATTTCTGATCATAGAGATTTATTTATTGATTTGGAGGTACCTCGGATTTGTATCAACGACGACATTTTCTTTTTGAGAACGCATGGCTGGGGGAGGCAGGTTGCAAAGATGTGGGTTTGGATGCATGGAGCACTTCTGCGGGCGATAATCTACCTTATCGCTTAGAGAAGTGCGGTCACTCTTTAAGGGCTTGGGGTGGTGATTATGGGAAACAATTGGCAAATGACATCACTGAGTAAGGTGGGATGGAGTCCCTTAAAGCTAGATATGCTGAAAGCCTACGAAAGATGGAATGAGACTTTCTTAAGGAGATAATGACCCGCTTAGGCTTTGATCAGCTTTGGATTCATCTCATTATGAACTGTGTTTCAACTGTTAGATACAAAGTGGGAATTAATGGTTGTTTGACTGATTTTATTGAGCCATCCCAGGGTCTGCGACAAGGAGACCTACTGTCTCCTTATCTTTTCATTTTATGTGCCGAATGACTCTCTTATTTGATCTCAAAGGCAATATCAAGTGGACGTCTATCTCCTTATGGTTCCTTGGTAAGCTGATTTTGTTAATTACTTAGTGACTGGAGTTTTACCTGGTTACATTAGTAAATCTAGGAAAAAAAAAATAAGAAGTGAAGCTAAATATTATGTTTGGGATGAACCATATCTGTGGAAGTTTTGTGCTGACCAAGTAATAAGATGATGTGTGCATGAAAATGAACAACAGTCAGTTTTAGCTTTTTGTCATAATTATGCATGTGGTGGTTATTTTAGTCCTAAATGAACTGCGAGAAAAGTGTTGGATAGTGGTTTGTATTGGGAAAATTTGTTTAAAGATGCATACTTGGGCTGTAAAACTTGTGAAAAATGTCAGAAAACTGGTTCATTATCTCATAGGAATGAAATGCCTCAAATTCCTATTTTGATTGTGGAAATATTTGATGTGTGGGGCATTGATTTCATGGGACCTTTTCCATCATCTTGTGGCTTTCAATATATTCTGTTAGCTGTTGATTATGTGTCAAAATGGGTGGAAGCAAAAGCCACCAAAACTGATGATTCTTCCGTAGTTACAGGTTTTATGAAATCTAACATCTTTAACAGATTTGGAGTTCCGCGTGCTGTTATAAGTGATCAAGGGAGTCATTTTTTGAAATAAAGTAATTGAAGCATTGTTCAAGAAGTATGGAGTGCATCACAGAACAGCTACGACGTACCATCCCCAAACCAATGGGCAAGCTGAAGTGTCCAATAGAGAGGTAAAATCCATTTTGGAAAAGACTGTGAACACAAGTAGAAAAGATTGGAGCTTACGTTTAGATGATGCTCTATGGGCTTATCGGACAGCTTACAAAACTCCGATTGGGATGTCCCCTTATCGGTTGATTTTTGGAAAAGCTTGTCATTTGCCAGTAGAGATTGCACATAAAGCTTATTGGGCAGTACAACGTTGTAATATGGGAATGAAGAAAGATGGTAAAGAAAGGAAATTACAGTTACAGGAATTGGAAGAGTTGAGGTTAGATGCTTATGAAAATTCTAGAATATACAAGGAGAAAACCAAGATGTTCCATGACAACATGATTTTGAGAAAGAATTTTGAGGTAGGCCAAAAGGTTTTATTATACAATTCTCGTTTGAAGCTTATGCATGGTAAGTTACGTACTCGTTGGATTGGACCTTTTGTTATTTCTAATATTTTTTCTTATGGTGCGGTAGAGATTAAAAGCATTGATACAGGAAAACTTTTTAAGGTTAATGGTCACAGGTTGAAACCATTTCATGAGGGAATGGCAGTTTTGAGTTTGGAAGATGTTGATTTAGCCCTCCCGGAGTATTTTAATTGATAAAGACACATTTGAGGCTGCGTCGGGCATAACGACGTTAAACAACTGTGCTCTTGGGAGGCAACCCAATTCAATAATCCGTATTTTTCTTTATTTGTTTATTTATTTTTATTTTTCAAATAAGTCTTCTTAGAATATGCTCAATTTCTTTGTGAATATGTGAAGTTTTTATGTGTGCATGCATTGAGGACAATGCATGAATTTAGTGTGGGGGAGAGTGTTGCACACTGATAATGGGTAAACCTTGGTAGTATTGGACTTGATGACTTGTTTTGATTACTTTCTTGTTATTTAGGGATATGTCTTAAGTTATGATCTAAGTAGTATGGCTATCCTAATTATTCTTTGGCTAAGTACTTGAATCTAACTTAATATTTAAGAGCCAATGATCTAAGTCACATCTCTAACATTCATTTTTCATTGAATCAGAATTCAACATCTCTGAACTCGTTATTAATTATTGTCTATTTTATTTATTCTTCTCAAATCCCCAATTTTCCCTACTTTGAGTCATTTTATTTTAATTAAAGAAACGAAACTCATTAGTTCTCTTGGGATTCGACTAGGTCTTGCCACTACTACAAATTAGTGGAGTGAGCCAGTATTAAATTTGTAGGGCTTCGACAACCCTGCCATGGCGAGGGAGGCTCCAGGAGTCTCCCATTTATTCTTTGCGGATGATAGTATGCTATTTTTTAAAGCTACCACTAGTAAAGCAGGGGTTATTCAGGATTATTTGGTGGATTACGAACGCATGTCGGGACAAACGAGTGACGCAGTTGGAAACTATAGGCAAGTACTTGGGTCTGGCACGGGAAATCCTGTATTGTTTTTAGTCGAAATACGAGTGACGCCATGAGACAAAGTGTGGCAGCTGTCTTTAATGTGATGCAGTTGGAAACTATAGGCAAGTACTTGGGTCTGGCAATGGGCGTGGGTACGAACAAGAGACAAGTTTTCTCTTTTATAGAAGATAAGTTGACACAAAGGCTAGGAGGATGGCATAAGAAAATCCTTTCACGAGCGGGTAAGGAGTTGTTGTTTAAAAGTGTTTAAAAGTGTTGTCTTCGGTTTGGTGCCATGCTGCTGTTTACTGGGCCAATGTTTATAGTAATTTAGAGTTTTGTACCCTTACCTTGGTGTGATAAGCGGAGGGGAAGTTCTTTTAATTTAAACAAGAGTGAGGGGGGATATGTGATGGTGGTTATGCTCACAATCTCACCACGCGTCTTAAGTCTCCTGAGTCCTATGGACTTAAATACTTCGAGTTTAAGCCTATTGTCTTAAGGTCCTGGTCTTAAGAGTCTTATCCTAGGGTCAAACTTAGGCTCTGATACCAATTGTAACACCCCGAAATTTTAAAACTTTTGAAACTTATATAATAAAGGTAAATTCTCATTAAATCCCAAAACATAATATAGTAGAGTACGGGGTGCTATGCCACACCTGAGCTAGAGAACTCAGGTGCACAGGCTAACTAACTAATATCCTCAATAATGTGAATACATAAGCATGGCACGCAGGCCGAAAGGGAAACTATCTACTCTACGCTCCAAATCTCTAGCGCGCTTCAGTGTCTACTCCTCTGTGCCTGAAAGCCAAATATATCTGTTCAGCGAGAGATGCTGGTAACTCACTCCAACGCGTTAAAATAAATTATATATATATATATATATATATATATATATATATATATATATATACGAAAAGTCATTTTGAAGCAGGAAGATATATACTTAAGAGACACTAGTTTTAAAACCAAGAATAGACTCGACAGATAGGGATAAGCACATTCAACAGTTATAATCAAGTATATAAAGATACTGGCATATATCCTATGGTCACAGATTCACTTCATCTCATTCATATCATCATTCCAATTCGTATCTCATCACACACAAGCACACTTTGGTGGCGCCACAGGACCAATCGCATGCCCATACATGAGGGTCAGCGCATATAGCTCTGACACGGCCCCGCAGCACCCTGCCTCGTATCGCAATACGAAGGGGTCGATCGCAACCGACCGATGAACCGCAGCTCATCATAATGTTTGATCGCAACCAAACAGTGGACCGCAGCCCAAGAGTAGTCATCTGACCGCAGCCAGGAATATGAACCGCAGCTCATGTAAAACGTTTGATCGCAACCAAACGGTGGACCGCAGCCCAAAAGTGATCATCTGACCGCAGCCAGGAATATGAACCGCAACTCATGTAAAACGTTTGATCGCAACCAAACGGTGGAC
This sequence comes from Ipomoea nil, assembly GCF_001879475.1. Taxonomy (NCBI): domain Eukaryota; kingdom Viridiplantae; phylum Streptophyta; class Magnoliopsida; order Solanales; family Convolvulaceae; genus Ipomoea; species Ipomoea nil. The sequence continues at coordinate 1,751,842 of NW_017619627.1, read as the reverse complement.
CGCAGCCCAAGAGTGTAATTCTGACCGCAGCCAGCTTCTGAACCGCAGCTCAGGAATAACCAATTTGATCGCAACCAAATTGGGGTATCATGCACACATAACACATAGCAAGCACATGCAACCCACATTAACATATTGGGAAGGGGAGAAAACGTGTAATGAAATCTATGCATGGTCATCCACATACTAGGAATAATCCTAAGGGGTTCATACTTCTTTCCCCTAGGCCAACGGGATACCAATTCTACTAGCATGCGACATATATACATATATAAGACTCGTTTATCCTACAAATGGTACCCGAAACATCAAACTAGACTTTAGGCACGATAAACGGGGTTCGTTGGGACACCACGAGGGCCGGGGAAACATCAAATAGGGAGGCCGGAGTCCTGAGTTGGACAATTTCCAGCGGGTAGCCGGTGGGTGGAGGACCACCCGCCGGCTGCCCGCCGGCGACAAGTCTCCGGGCAGCGGGTGCCCGGCGGGCAGTCGCCTGCCCGCTGCCCGCGACGCCCTTTTTGGGCAGCGGGTAGGTGGCGGGTCCCCCTACCCCCACCTACCCCCCACTGACTCTTTATCAAAATAAACGTCCCGGGATCCGTTGTGGAACCCGAAACCATGCTTAGACACTTTTAAACGTAATTGATGACACCATGTAGACAATTAACGGATCAAAAGCAAGGATCACATAGCACATATCCTATCATGACTTCTAAACATAATCAACACCCGAACATGTGAAATCCCAACCAATTATATCAAGAATAACACAATACGAAATTCCCAATTTTAACCTAGGCTCTAATCATATTCAAATCAATAAAATCATAGTTCATCTTTTAATCATCACAACATCAAGATTCATCAAGAACATCACATAATCATCAAGAACCTCTTATCATCATCAAGATCATCAAGTTCACACATAAAATCATCTCATAACCATCAAGAACATATCATCAATATCATAACGATTTATCAAGACACAAGTATAGAGAGGAAGCCAAAGAAGATAATTATAGCAAGGAAAATAGGTTTTGTTGAGACATGGGTTACCTCTTAGCCTTAATTAATTTCCTTGGCTATGAAGGGTCTTTCTTTAAGATTCCTTCTTTCTTGATTTCTCCTAGGGGGATTCTAGGAACTTCTTGTGTGGTGAGAAATTATTGTGGTGTGGGTTCTAGGTGCCTCCTATGCCACCCTATTTATATATCTAAGAGTCCCTAATTAGTGTTAGTTCTATTCCTTCTAGGACTAGGGGATTGGGTTTAGGGATAAGGGCCCATGGACTATGGTGGGCCTTTTCCTAATTAATTATTGGAATTTAGTCCTTTATTTTGGGTAAATGATTAAATGATTAATTGGTTTTAGGGGCCGTAACACGGGGTGTTACACTGGTTGTCTTGGGGTAGGATGTGCGGCCCTAAATTTGATGGTGGTCTGGGTTTGAAGTTGCTTCATCGATTTAATATTTCCTTGTTGGCCAAGCAGGCCTAGCGGTTCCTAACAAATCCTACCTCTTTAGTTGCCCGTTTATACAAAGCGGGATATTTTCCAACCAAGAATTTTCTTGGTGCAAAGATTGGTCTAAATCCTAGTTTCTGCTAGAGGTCAATTCTGGCCAGTCAATCTATTCTTCAACGGGGATGTTATAAGCGAATAGGAGATGGTCATTCAACAAAAATCTAGGAATATCCTTGGCTTCCAGATGCGGCTGATCCTTTCATTTAGTGCCTGGTGCCGATACAGGATGCAGGTGCACTGGTGAGTTCTCTAATTAATCCTGATTCTCATAACTGGGAATCTGGGATGAAGATCGTCTTATAAGTTTGTTTGTGAATCGGGATGTAGAGTATATAAAACAATTTCTAGTGGCTGTGAGTTTTGAGGATAAATGGTGTTGGAGGGGGGATACCAGAGGTCTTTACACGGTAAAACATGGCTACCATTTATCTATGGAGTTCTATGGCTACCATTTGGCTATGGAGTTCTATACCCAGGAGGCTTCTCTATTTATTGCATGGGGTAGTTTATGGAAATTGAAAATACCTCCTAAATTTCTCAACTTTATGTGACGGTGTGCACACAGTTTTCTCCTTACTTTGGTGGAATTGGCTGGAAGAGGCATAGACGTGATCACGGACTGCCCGTTGTGTAAGCAACACCCTAAAACTCTGCAACATCTATTTAGTGATTATGTGCAGGTGGCTAATCTGTGGAGTTCCTTCCCAATAGTCGTGCTCCCATCGGTTGACTAAACCTTTGTGGAATGGCTATCTGGTCTATTTATGCAAAGTAATCTAGATGCTAAGCTTTGTTGTATTGCACTTTGTTGGTGCATTTGGAGGGAAAAGAACGAGGTGGTTTGGAATAATAGGATTTGGTAGTCTGATAAGATTTAGGCCACAGTATCTAGCCTTTTGCAAGAGTGGAAGGAGGGTTTGGATCTTCATGGTTCACATAATATTCCTTCCTCTGTCGTGGATGCCCCTCATCTTGCAGAAGCATTGACTATTAAAGAGGCTATGTCTTGGGTTAAGAATAGCGAAGCTATAAAAGCGGTGATCTTTATCTTATGCAGGTTGTGTGATAAGAGAGTGTCAGACTCTTCAACGACAATTTGAAACGGTGTCTTTCAGATTTCTTCCTAGATTAGCGAACAAAGTGGCTCATACTTTAGCTAGAACTGCAAGTTCTCAGACTGATCTTTGAGTTGGTTGTGTTCTCATTTCTTTAACTAAGTTAATGAAGTTTGGTTAAAAAAAAACAAAAAAAAACAAAAAAAAAAAAAAAACAAAAAAACAAAAAAAACAAAGGGCTTAATTTTGTCCCACATCGCCAAAAAAGAAAAGATGGGCATTGAGGTTCCTCTATAAAGAGAAGCCTCAACGCCCCTTGTTTTATTTTTATACCCATCCCATGTGGGATATTAGATGGGTATTGAAGGGAAGCCTCAAGGCTTGCTTCTCTATTAGAGAAGCCTTAGGTTTCCAGAATGAAAAATCAATTTTTTTTATAATTGTTAATTGTTAATCAGAGTGGCCTTTACGCAAAACGCCAAACCCCAAATGCTTCTAATTGCAACGTTTGGGGTTTTAGAGACTTGGAGCCAAACTGTTAATTATCAAATATTGTAATTAGTGTTTTGACCTAGTCAAAATGTTGATCATGATCAATGGCGGATCTGTTGTTATATATATATATATATATAAAAGAAAAATAATTAGGAAAAAAATTTTCCCTCCAAAGTGTGAAAACATTTATTGTATTCACATTACTTTATAAATTCATGTAATTTTAATTACAAATCAAATCAATATCAACATAATTATTAAATTAGCCAACATATATATTAAAGCAAAATGATTAGGGAAAAATCTATATCTCTATCGCAAAATGATTAGGGAAAAATTTTCCCTAATCATAATCATCATAAATAATTAAATAAAGATGAAAAGAAAATCAAAGTGAATAATAAGCAAAAATATTTTAGTGGATAGGAGAGTAATTCACAAAATTAATTTGAGTAATAATTGTTGATCCATAATTGAGAATTAACATTGCAATAATTATGTCACGTTTCTAACATTAATTGATTGGAGATAAATTTAAAATTCAGATTCAATATTTACATTAACATCTACACCTACTTCAACACTATAAATAAACCATCATCCACAGGACCACAACCAATACTACAATATGTTTTGGTCGTGGCTGGAATTGGGAGGATGGTTCTGGCTGGAATTGGGAGGATGGTTCTGGCTAGAATAGGGAGAAGAATATTTCTCGGAGTTTAGATCTCTTATAGAGCTTTATACCGTGCGATCTGAGGAAGATGAATCAAGAAATGCGCAGTAGACATGAAGAAAAAGCTGAGGATAAAAATCATACCTTGCTTATGAACTTGGGGCTTCGATTCTTGGAGCTGTTCTTTCTTGGAAGCAGAGACAACTGTTAGCCGTAGCTCATGAACGCGAAGAAGAAGAAGCAACTTACGTAAAAAGACTATTTTGCTCTCATGACAATAAAATTTAAAAAGGTTTAAGTTTTTCCGGCCAATTTCCACCGGTGATTTGGCCGGAATGACCAAATATGCTAAAAAAACATAGTTAAATGACTAAATTGTTAGTTTTAAAAATCATGGAGCGAAATTAACACGTCCCCTTATGTCCTAGGATCAAAGTGTAATTTGTTCATTTGTTAAATTAATAATAGTTCGTGTATAATAAATTCAATGTATGCATGTCATAAGTAGTTATTATTTTCCTCTTTTTATTTAATCCGCCAACTGGTAGAAAAAAAATAGAAGTAAAGAAACAAAACAGAGCATGGCTCAACGGATGAGCCACACCCACACTATTATTATTTGAGTTAATACCCAAAATCGTCCTCGACTATAGTGGTTTTTCTCAATTTCGTCCTAAACGACTTTGGTGACCTAATATCGTCCCAAACTTTTGTGTTTTGCTCAATTTAGTCCTCCATTTGTTATTCCGTCAAATTGGTGTTAAATAAAGGGACAATTCAGTAATGTCAATATTGATCTCTCTTTACTTTCAACTTGTGAAGTGCGAAATTCCTCTTTCTTGTACGAATTACACCCAGAATTACTCCCGGACCTGCAAATCAAATTTTATATTCGCAGTTTTAGGAGTAATTCTGAGAGTAATTCGTAAAAAAAAAAATGATTTCGCAATTCACATGTCTATGAGTAAAGAGATGTCAATATTAAAATTACTGAATTGTCTAATTATTTAACACCAAATGGACAGAATAACAAATGAGGAACTAAATTGAGCAAAAACACAAAAGTCTGAGACTAAATTGAGCGAAACACAAAAGTCTGAGACGATATTAAGTCACCAAAATTGTTTAGGATGAAATTGAGAAAAACCACTATAGTCGAGGACTAGGTATTAACTCATTATTATTTACTACTAGAATTGACTTAATCCTATTTGGTAGGTCCCTACAACTTTCAAACCAAATTGCCCCACTCATGTGCATATTATTCTTTTATTATATTTATTGCCAAAGGTACTAATTAAGAAGTGTAATATTCTTATATATTTATTTCCAAAAGTAATTGATTCCATTATCCATGGTTATGGTCATTAACTATTTTGTATAGACAAATGTTGTATAAGTAATTAATGTGTGAAAGATTACTAATATCCCCATTAAAAATGACTTCAAACAAAGGCAAACGTTCATAATTATAATTTATCAATATCTTTCTAAAATGGAATACAATAGCCATTTGACTATAATTAGAATGAAATCAAAATCAATGTAATTATAATATATAAATAAATTATAGTAAATTTGAGCGATTAAGACATAATTCTAGTACTTAATGATAAAGGTGAGATTTTTAGTGAAGGGTGCTTAGTATTTATTTATGCGACCCTGTCAAGAATTAAAGATTGACCATTTTATTTTAAGGATAAAATTGAAACATAGATAGTGTGAGGCTTTAAGGATGTTGTGGGGACTGATTATAATCTATACACGGTTTGAACTTTTTTTTTTTTTTTTTTTTTTTTTTGGAAATTTGGGATATAAAATTGTCAATTCCAAAAACAGAAATCACGGAATTCATCATTACTCGTGCTATTTATTACTCCAACTTTATTAAGCGCAATTAAAATATTTCATTAAAAAAAACTTTGTTATTGTAACATTTTTTAATATAAATTTAAAAATTGAGATTATCAATTTGATTAATATCTCGGGCATGTTTCATTTTCAAAGTAAAAATTTACAATAATTAAGGAATTATAAAAGAAAGAAATTCCCTTGCTATCAACACTATAATAGACCCTTATATTCCATTGCTTAGAATAACAACAAAGGTGGTTAGGGGCGAATTCACGGTGAGACAATGTGTGTGTATGTGTATATATATATATATATATATATATATATATATATGAGAGATGACTTAGCTAAGTTGGTAAGTTATGACAGTAACTTTTAAAAAATTAAGTAAAAAATTTTGGTTCGCTTAATTCAGTAATACAAAATTCGGTTCAATTAATGATTAAAATTTTAAAAATTTCGATTAAAACGACCCGATTAATCAATTGCACACCCTAGCCATGCAAACTATTTTTCCTTTTTCAAAAAAAAAAAAAAAAAAAAAATATCAAAAACGTCCGAAATTATGTTCAATAAAATCTCAAATAGGCACCAAAGTTGGTGTTCTTATGGCTCCTTTTTCCACAAGTGTCATTATCCAATATATATATATATATATATATAAACTACTCCTTCCGTAACAAATTATAAATTATAAATATGAAAGATCTAATCCCTTTTTTTCTGTTGGCGACCCTACATTACATTACATAATAATGACTCGGACGCGGAAAAACCTTCAATTGTGGACCCCCCACACACCCCATTCCAAGTAGGAGCACCATAGTAGTTACGGTGCGCCTAAGGAGCATGTAAGAATTAACCGCCTTGGAGTCCTGAAAAAGGGAAATTTAAAAACCCCAAAATTCCAAATAGATTCATTGTGAATACTCACTTCGCCAGTTCTCTGCTGCTACGCTCTGGGATAGAGATCGTCGATGGAGAATCAGAAGAGTATCAATTGTTCTTCTGGCGGCGGCGACGGCGACGGCGAAGGTTCGAAATGTAAGGCTAAGGTGAAACTGATGTGCAGCTACGGCGGGAAGATTCAGCCGCGGCAGCGGGACAATCAGCTGGCGTACGTCGGCGGAGACACCAAAATCCTCACCGTCGATCGGAAAATCAGGTTTTCGGAGATTTCCTCCAAGCTGAGCTCTCTCTGTAACTGCAGCGAGATTTGTATAAAGTACCAGTTGCCGGGCGAAGATCTGGACGCTTTGGTGACTCTGATCGACGACGATGATGTGGAGCACATGATGGTTGAGTACGACCGCATGCACAAGGGTTCCGCCAAGCCGGCTCGCTTGAGGCTCTTCCTGTTCAACCCGAACCGCCCCGCCAAACCCGACTCCGATGCGCCGCTGAATCCGGATTTCCTGTTCGGATTCGATACGGATTACCAGCCGAGTATCACGCCGACGTCGCACGATCTTCTCCAATTGCACATCCCTGTAGCTGGAGGAATGTCTGTCCCCGAAATTCCCGGCCCGGAAACACACAAGGAAAATGGTGCCGTACCCGGGAATTCTGGATCGGGTAACAAGCTGATGCTGCTTCAGACTCATCTCCCACCACACCTACATGAAGCTCACGTGACCAGTGGTGTCGTCTATGCAAACGGGATGAAAATGGTTTACGGATTACCCATGATGGCGGGTGGATTCCATACCGCCGTCGGGCAGTTCGGCGGTGACAAAAACCGGGAACACCCAATTTACAAATTTGTTCCGGCGATGCCAACCGTCCCCGTTCCGGAGCAGAAGCCGGCAATGGTGTCTACCGGAGAACCCAACTACTCAGTCAATGGCGATCATCCCACCGCTTAAGTATTACCATTTTGGGTTTCCAACTTTTTACCGTATATTTACCATCAAAGGTACAGGGGAAGTAAATACTACCATTAAGTAATTATTATTATGATTGGGCTTTTGTTTCGGTTTTGTTGGTGTCATGATTATTATTCTTTGTTAAAAATGGTTATTTATGCATATATATATTGATTCAGTGATTTTTTTTTTTATTTTTGTTGGATTGAACATCCTGTAAAGATCAAATCATGCAGCTAACTACACCCACCAGCTAGCATTATAGAAAGTGGTTTAATTTACTCGTTTTTATTTGAACCTTACTTTCTCATTACTATTTTTTTTTTTCTAAAGAAGAAAATTCAACCCATTATTCCTTGATTCCTGTAGGGGAGCGGTGGGCTTTAGTTAAAAGTAGAAATGCACGCATATATACATTAATTTAATTTAAAGTGCTAAGGAAAGAAATGTGAACCCTTGTTGGAAATGTAGAAATATGAAGAAAGAGATTGATAATAATAATAATAATAATAATAATAATAATAATAATAATAATAATAATAATAACAATAATAATAATAAATAATGAAATATGAGTGGATTAGCTAGCTAGGTAACTATGATCTCGACTTGGCTCAAAAGACGGGGAGTGCACACCTTTAGGGGTGTTTGGTTGGCATGAATTTTATTGACATTGAATTGCAATTTAATGAAATGATAAATTACATTGTTTAGTTGGAGAGAAGTGCAATTTTCTCAATTCATTAAATTGCAAGTGAATTGCAATTCAGTGAATTCATCCATACAATGAAAAGAGAAAATGAAGGAAATGTCATATTTGTCTTTGAATATTATTAATATTATTACACAAAGGCCCTGTTTGGTAAAATGGCTGTTAGCTGATAGCTGTTTGCTGTTAGCTGATTGTGTTAATTAGAGGGTATAAATAGTTGATAACATTTGCTGTTAGCTGATTGTGTTAATTAGAGGGTATAAATAGTTGATAACATTAGCTGATTGTAGAAAAGTGGTTAGTAAATTAGCTGTTAGCTGATAGCAGTTTGATATAATTTCTTTTCTCAAAAAGATAATTGAAAAAGTTGCTAGGAGTAGCTTTTTTAATTTTAGCCTTTTGGAGTTGCAAAAAGCTAATTAACCAAACATTTATATTGATATTTTAACTAAATCAAACAATTAATAGTGGTCAAATAAGCCAAAATTGGCCTATATTTTACCAAACATGGCCAAAGGTATTTTAGTCTTTATATCACTCCTCTCATTTTCATTATTCCTCCCTACCAAATTAGTCTTTATGAGTTTATGACTTTATAGATGTATAAAACTAGTAATGTTGACAGACAACCTTAACAAGTACTCCGTAATAGATAGATTTGTGTCCAAGAAAGAAAACAGGTGAAAGGGCAATCGCAGATTAATTCAAGCACTTCAAACCATTAGTTTATTATTATTTATGATATAATCACAACAACGACAATAAACAAACACATTTGGAGACGACACATTGACACACAACAAACACAGATGTTCGAATGGTCGAACTTATTATTTGCATATATGACGGGGCGAATAAGAAGACAGCCAGCAGGCTAGCAGTCTCCGATCAAGCAGAATCAGGCAGCGACAATCTTGGTTGTTTCGGTAGTGTCCTCCTTGCGATGGTCATTGACATTACCAACAAAAGTACCACACCCACCGCAACCACCACCACATCCGCTACCACACCCACCACTTTTCAACCCATATCCAGACTCTCCACCTCCATCCTCCTTGTGATGGTTACTGACATTAGCAACACTGCCACCACAACCACCACCGCTACCACAACCGCCACCACACCCACCACTTTTCAACATGCTACCACAACCGCCCCCACACCCGCCACCACAACCGCCCCCACACCCGCCACCACAACCGCCACTTTTCAACATGCTACCACAACCACCACCGCTACCACAACCGCCACCACACCCGCTACCACACCCGCCACTTTTCAACATGCTACCACAACCACCACCGCTACCACAACCACCACCACACCCGCTACCACACCCGCCACTTTTCAACATGATACCACAACCGCCACCACACCCGCCACTTTTCAACATGCTACCACAACCGCCACCGCCACCACAACCACCACCACATCCGCTACCACACCCACCACTTTTCAACCTATATCCAGACTCTTCACCTCCATCCTCAACTTCAAGATAGTCACTGACATTACCAACTACAGCACCAAAACCACCACTTTTAAACCTATATCCAGACTCTCCACCTCCATCCTCCTTATGATGGTCATTGACTTTGAAATCCACACCACAGCTGATTTTATTGTTCTCAGCATGATAGGCAACATCCTGGTTTGAACACTTATCCTTCAAATTTTGGCCACTTGCAGACAACCCATCATAACCCTCCTTTCTTAGAATGTCACAAAGTATAAAAGCAGTTATTGTTCCAGGAATAAGTAACCAGTCCTCTTTCACCTGATTTGTCAAAATTAAATAAATGTAATGAAACGTAAGCGAAGCAATAACTACTCAACTCCAAAATAACAATGAAATCAAATTTACATTGATGACACCAAACTTCAAATCCACCATCGCCAGTGCCTTGCCATATGGGTGTTCAGCCGAGAACTCTATTGCAGTCATGAATTCATTTTCTCTTCTTTGCTTCTCACAATGCTTGGGCTGGTAATCCAGCTTCCGGCCAGTGAAATACCTAATCTGTTTCAAGAATGAATATAAATGTCATGTATATCTAGAATCTAATATTATAATGCAGGTCTGCAAATCAAAATTTCTGAAACTACCAACACAGAGGTGCATGTTAATTGAAAGGGGTGTTTTTTCTGAATATATTAGTATCCTGCAGGTAAATTGCAAACTGATAAAATATGGTAGATAGTTTCCCTGATTACCAATGCCTCATGATGTAATAAAGTTTCAAAGAAACAGAAGACTGGGGAGTGAAAGAGTCCTCAAAGGAGTGCACTCAATATGTATATACTTAGAGATACCCAATGATGTTGAATTTGCAAATAGAAAAAGAAAAATTAAGCAAAGCATGGAATATTAAATAGATATGTAAAGAACAAAAGACAAAAATTATAAAATAATTCCAGCACAAATACAAGAGACAGATTCTTACATTGCGCGGACCAGTCAACTTCAAAAGGTGACCGTCACCATTTTGGTTATTGTGAAAAGAAATGGACCACTGAGCATCTATCAGTGACCACTCTGTCCCCACAAACTCAGCAAGGGTACGTGTTTCACCAGATTTTGTTACAGCAATGACTTCTTGCCTCAACACGGAATCTGACTTTCCCTTGGATTTATTGAAATCCCTGTAATATAACCATGCAATTTCAAAGAGTTCAGGATTGCTATAGCATGGCAGAGTATCAAACACTTGTGAGCAGTAGTGCAGTGACAGTGTGACTCATAGAGTAACATCTTTGATGCACTGCAGGTTGCGGTAATCTTGCAAATGGCACATGTTTACTTTGACAGCCCTTAAGATAAATACGAATCAAGACCCTTGCAATGCTTAGATAGTTTCACCATACTCAACTAAAAGGTTTCAAAATGAGAATATTTAAAATAAGAAGTTTGAAGAAAGTTTCTTTCACCAGAAAAGTTAACATTCTTGAGGTTTTAGTAGAAACATTGAAGTCAAAGATACGTCAATTATGGAAATCCACCAAAGACCTTGGTATAGAACAAGATGAAGCATCTAACTGCATATTTTGACATTGACATAAGGTAATAATATATTTCAAAGAAAAAACTAGATGGGGTTTGTCAGTGATGTCATTGATGTGCATTCATGTTTCTAGATGCAGTAGAAAATCCAAAATCATGATTACCTCATTTGCAAGCTGATGATCTCTTCACCATCTTCATCTATGATGCGGGTCCAATTTTGACCCTTCCCAGGGAGTGGGAAAAGGCAAGAACTTTTTGAGAATGGCCGAGAACGAACCATGTGAAGCACATATGGTGCTGTAGTTGGCATTGTAACTGAGATAGCTACTCGTAAACAGATAGGCTTCGAGCTTACCAAATTAGAATTTGGCACCAATTCAAGCCATTTCTCCATAGTGAGATTAGATGCCGGGGATAACAACTCTTCCAGAGAGACAGAAACAGAACCCACAGTTTTGGCAGGTTTCAATAATGGTAGGTTAGAAGATGACTGGCTCATAAGTTCAAAGAGCAACTTTCCACTAGCTTGACATTGAAAGTAAGCAACCTGTTTATTCCCACTCTCAGACAAAATATTAAGTCTTCTCTTTGCATTGAAGATTGAATCAGGCTGTTCTTTACTGAATGAGACAAAGAGCCTCCCTCTATGTTCCTCTGGTACATTTCTTAAACCTACAAACTCTAACATGACCTGCAAGATATTAAAGAAGATAACAAAAAATTACAATTGCATACATAGCATTGTTTCAGGCCACAAGTATTTCAAGTTACAACTAAATCTGGTGCCAAACCTCCAAAAGATTAATAACGGAATGGTAATCAAAGTGGATAACAGTTTTATATTTGTCCAAGACCAGATGATGATTTGTATGCTTTACATTTTATTGATCACATATTCCAGATTACCTCTAAACAGCATTGAGACAGCAAACATGTAGGCATTTAATCTAGAGAAAACAAAAAAGGGCAAAGAGAAGATTAAACTACCTCCAGAACCTTTCTTTCAGGAAGATGAAATAATCTCTGATCCTTATGGGCGACAACTACCTTCTTGGTTAGAGTGTTGGGAGAGTCGTGACAAATTGCAAGAGGTAATGGTGCATTGCCTCTGTACATTGCCCCTGCTCTCCAATACCTACAACCATATGTTTTTTCCCACTGCGCGGTAGTTTTAGAGAACCCTGTATCCAGCTTCTTCCCTTTTTCTCTGTCTGAGTCAGTATCATCGTGCTCTAAAACCTTGCCAATTATTTCCACAAGGTCTTTGCAGTAAGAAATAGGATGTAACTGATGAGTGTGCCAGATAAGATCAATGTCATAAGTTGGAACACAGAAGCACCTAATTGATCTTTCTTTGTTTCTTCGGATTAAATGCAAGAATCCTCTGTATCTAGCCACAGCCCCTTCAAGATAGAGCTCACTGTTCATGTGAGGTCTTGATACCTGTAATAAGATATTGACAAAAAATAAATAAATAATAAATTTTTTTTAAAAAAAAAATCTTATATCTAGCTTAAGAAAGTCGATCTACAAGAAATTTCTAGTTTTCTACTTGAAAAAAGTAGGACTTGGAGTGAAAACACACCATAAGTGAGAACAATCAAAATCATGAATTAGGGGAAAAAAAAAAAAAAAGAATCCTTTAAGGTTCAGTTCTCTGTCCTTCAAATTTATGATCTGCATAGACTGCATGATATTGGGAATATGATGAGCATGAAAAGTGGTAATTAATTAAGCATAGAGGAAGAAAGACAGATGAAGTAACTCATGTAAATTACCCTTGATCTAAGAATTCAACTTGAAGGTCTTAGGTAGTGACAAGGAGCAAACAATAACCTTCATTTTTAATTGCTAATCTCAGTCTAATAGACCGACTTCATTAAAATATTCACCTCTACTAATCTCAAACGATCATCTTGTTTGAGACATTTCAAAACATTGTTTAATTCACTTATGCAAATCTACTGCATTCATGCCAATTTGATGTAGGTTACTTCACCTTAACAATAAGGAAATTGCAAATCTTGGTGGTTACCTGGTAGAAAAATGGACTTTGCCTTTTAACTGCTGAAACCAAATCATAGTCGCTGCACTTTGTGTGCTCAAAACGTTTTGCAGGCTCATCAGAAAGAGCTCTTGCTAAGTCCAACTCATATGGTTCAGTTGGATACAACTGTTTCCAGACTTGTTCAGTTTCCTCTTTAGAAGCTCCTTTAACAGAAGAAACCACATTATGGTTGCCAAGAATTGCTCCATACAGTTGCTCGCAATCAGATTTGTACCGAACCTGCAAGAAAAGGTGACAAGGAACATTTCATTGAGTCATAAATCACAAGTTATAAAATAAAATAAGAAATTTGAAATATACTTTAGATCAGAAACTTACAGGGTTGAGCCTGTGGCAATGCCAAATCCATTCACAATCAAGAGGAACAACCAGAGTTCCTTGAAAGAATGGTGACTCAGAATGTTTTGCCAGCAAAGGGAGCCAACAAGAATAGTACCTGAAATTGGGTTTCTCTACTGTTAAATTTTATGCAAAGGGACCAGCTAGAACATAAATCATCATAAGACACCACGAGAATGATCCTTATAAGTTACACGCATAAGATCATAAAGAAATAATTCTCAATTTAGACCTCGACTATCAATTCATCCAAAATGACCTTCAACTATGCAAAATATAGAAATTATAACACCATTTTAGCTATAATCTCGACCACAAACTACTATTGGATCATGACAGGCCAAATTAAGAGAGTAACCATTTGACATTAAGTATACCTGTTGATGGCCTTATCAAGACCAGGGCCTTCATAGAGCCACCGATTCCTATCAACAGCACCCAGAAAATCGAGATGTTGTTTGGCTGCAGCCACAAGGTCCACGCCTATCACAATACTCTGTGCCGCATTCCACTGCAGCTCCTGCTCCATCTCCATTGTTCTTCTCACCTGCCAAAAGTTACATTTAAATAAACACAGATACCAGCAGAAAAAGACCTATCCCTAATCGCCTCGCACCAACTTATTCTTCTTGTCACTGGCCCACCGGTCATTTCTATCAATCTCCAAGTACACAACGAATTATGCGTTTTATACTTTTTTATTTATACAAGTAATATTTGAAGAAATTATCCAGAGAAGCAAATCACAATAGCAAAGAAGTGCAGGTAAGAAACTAACTAACTAAGAGCGGTTGACTTTATATATATATATATATATATATATATATATATATATAATATATTATTTTTAAGTAAATATTGATATTGATGGCAAAGTTTCATTTGATAGTTTAGAATCACTAGTTCAACTCACAAGCAAGATGGGGAGAGAAGAATCGTCGGAAAACTTCCCGGAGACGAACGGCTTGATCGTTAAAAATACGATTTCCGATGACTTGTATATGGCTTGATAATTGCTACGATATTTCGGTTAATCGGCTACAGGTATTTATAGTAGTTGGACTTTGCCCCAACGCGCGTACTATCGCAAATGGCGGGGTGTACGTTCCAAAGGGAGGAGTACAAGATAATTTTCCTTTGGACGAAAATAACCTTTTTTTTGGAGAAGGACGAAAATAACCTTGAGGAAGTGATTTATACGGCTTTTGGAGCAAACCCATTTGTTTGGGGTTTTTATTGGTTTTTGTTAGTACTTAGTACTAGTATTTTCATCGGTGCGTTGTACAAAATGGATTTGTTATAATATTTAAATAATATTTATATCAATATACAATTATATAAATTATAATATCGAATATTATATAGTACAATTGATGAAATTAGTTGGATCGAATATGTTTTCTTATGTTATCCTTGCTTGAATTCAAATAAATAATTGGCGTGTACATTTATTTAATTATAAGATTAGTAAATATCACTAAATTAATTTAATAATATATGACTCGTTTGTCTGTAATTATCTTAAAAAGATTGATGTATAATATAATTTATGTAATTATATTATTATTAAAATTAATATGGGAAAAAATAAAAAATAATTTAATTATAATTATTATATAAATAAATCAAACAATCAATGTTTAGTTTAATTACCATAATAATTATTAAGCAATTATTATCAGTCAATTATATTAATATATGTACAATTATACATTTATACCTTAAGTATATTCATTTTCACCCTATCGCATTTAGTCTTTTCCTCCTCCTCCTCCATATCTGAATAAATTAATTGTAATTATTATAAAAAAAAAAACAACAACAACTCATGTTTAATTGTAATTATACTAATATTTGTGTAATTATTAGCTTAATTAACATCATAATTCTTAGTCAATTATATTAATATCTGTATAATTAATTTCTTAATTACCATAATAATTATTAGGCAATTATAGTAATATTGAGCATAATTCACAAAAACTATGAATCATTATCATTATTTTGAGTACAATTCATTCTTTAATACAATTTAAGTTATTTTATGATATTTTGAGCATAAATCATTACTATATTATAAATATAAAATCATTATCATTATTTTAAGCTTAAATTATACAAATATTAATGTTTACTGTAATTTAAATATAAGATTGAAAATATATACAAATAAATTCAAATAAAATAAAATTATTTCAATTTTAAAAATTTTAAACTGAAATACAAAACATATAAATTTAAAGATATATACAATATAAAGATATAAAATTAAATAGAACACTTTAATTCTATCTAATTAAAAGAAATTCTAGATATCAATTGTGAACTTGAAATTTTCATTTCCTTTTATTAGAATATATATTTTCATATATGAAATTTATAGTCATTCAAATTTTTAATTTATTTTAAAAGAGTATATGTTTTTCTTTTTTATGAATACTATTGTCATTTTTATTCTCTGTAAGATATTTTTTTAATACATATCACTTAGTTTATACTATAATTATTAATATAATTGTCGATATATATTAAGAATTTATATATTTAATGTCATTTTTAATCAAGTATTCATTATCATTTTCTTTTCCAATTACCTAATTTTCATGCCATTTTTAATCTTAGTCAATGATTCATTTTTATACATTCCTTTTTCAATTTACCTATACTATTGTTGGGGTAGTTGGACATTTCTTTTTTCATTTGAGTCAATTTTGACTCTTTTTAAATTTTTAAAATCAAATATTAATAATTATTTCCTTTTAAAATTGTCCTAATTTCGATGCCATTTTAATTCTCAATTAAATATTTTTTAATACATATAAATTAGTTTATACTATAATTATTAATATAATTTTTGATATATACTTAGAATTTATATATTCCGTGCCACTTTTAATCAAATATTAATTATCGTCATTTTTCAATTTGCATAATTTCCATGTCATTTTTATTCTAAGTCAATGATTCTTTTTCAATACATATTAACTAGTTAATTATTAATATAATTTTTGATATATACTCAGAATTTATATATTCCGTGCCACTTTTAATCAAATATTAATTATCGTCATTTTTCAATTTGCATAATTTCCATGTCATTTTTATTCTAAGTCAATGATTCTTTTTCAATACATATTAACTAGTTAATTATTAATAATAGATTTTTGTTATATTTTCAGTAATATATTTCGTGATGTTTTTAACTCAGTATTAATTATTATTTCTTTTTCCAATTAGTGTAATTTTCATGTCATTTTTATTCCCAATGATTATTTACTAATACATATTAATTACTTAATTATTCATAACATTTTTTTTTTTATATTTCCAATAATATATTTCGTGTCATTTTTAATCAAGTATTTTTTTTCCAACCATGCCATTTTTATTCTCATTCAATTATTATTTTTTATACATATTAATTAGTTAATTATTAATAACATATATATATATATATATATATATATATATATATATATAGTAAATTATTAATAACAGGTACCTTTTCCAATTTTAATATACAATAGTTAATCCGTTTCATTTCTTACATAATTATTATGAGGATCATTTTTTTCTTAAAATATTATACCATAATTTATGTATTCCGTGCCATTTTTAATCTCACCCAATTATTATTCCAATTAACAAATATCTTTTTCAATTTACATATACTATTGTTAGGGTTGTCTAACCATATCGTTTTTCATTTGAATCAATTTGAAATTATTTTTAATTTTTAATTAAGTATTAATAATCATTACCTTTTCCAATTGTGTTAATTTTCATGCCATTTTTATTTTGAGTCAAATATTTTTTTAATACATATCAATTAGTTTATATTATAATTATTAATATAATTGTTGATATATATTCAGAATTTATATATTTCATGTCAATTTTAATCAAGTATTCATTATCTTTTCTTTTTCCAACTACCTAATTTTCATGCCATTTTTATTCTTAGTCAATGATTCTTTTTTATACATTCCATTTTCAATTTACTTATACTATTATTTGGATGGTCAGGCAATTTTCTTTTTCATTTGAGTCTATTTGGGATATTTTTTAAATTTTAATCAAATATTAATAATCATTTTCTTTTACAATTGTCCTAATTTCGATGCTATTTTAATTCTCAGTCAAATATTTTGTTTTAATACATATATATAAATTAGTTTATACTATAATTATCAATATAATTTCTGATATATATTCAGAATTTATATATTCTGTGCCACTTTTAATCAAATATTAATTATTATGTCGCTTTCCAATTGGCATAATTTTCATGTCATTTTTATTCTCAGTCAATTATTATTTTTCAATACATATTAATTACTTAATCATTAATAACAATAATTTATATTTCCAGTAATATATTTCGTGCCGTTTTTAATCAAGTATTAATTATCATTTCTTTTGTCAATTAGCCTAAATTCCATACCATTTTTATTCTCAACCAATGATTCTTTTCTAATACATATTAATTACTTAATTATTCATAACATTTTTTTTATATTTTCAATAATATATTTTGTGTCATTTTTAATCAAGTATTAATTATTATTTTCTTTTCCAACCACGCGATTTTTACTCTTATTCAATTATTCTTTTTTTTTAATGCTACTGGCTCTATTACAATGTAGTATCTGTTCAATTATTTTTTTTATACATATTAATTAGTTAATTATTAATAACATATATATATATATATATATATATATATATATATTAATATTTCTAGTAAATTATTAATAACATATACCTTTTCCAATCGGCCTACTTTACATGCTATTTTTATTCTCAATCAATGACTTTTTAATACATATCAAGTTAATTATTAATAACATATTATTTATATTTCTAGTAATATATTTTGTGGCATTTTTAATCAAGTATTAATACTTTTCATGTCATTTTTATTCTCGGTCAATGATTATTAGTTAATTATTAATAACAAAATTTGTAAATATTTATAGTAAATTAATAATTGAGTCATTTCCATTTTTGATCCTAGACTTATAGGGACATGGACAGTGTTCAACAATCAATAAGTGTGGCTATTAATTGACAATTTTAATTATGAAGGATGAAAATGTCCAAGTCCCTATAAGTACCAAAACTGGAAATGACTCTTAATAATTACAAATACATTTTCCAATATACATATATTATAGTTATTCCATTTCCTTTTCAACATAGTTAATATGAGGATCCTTTTTTCTTAAAATATTATACCGTAATTTATATATTTCGTGCCATTTGTAATATCAACCAATTATTTTTCCAATTAACATATTCATTTTTCAATTTACCTATACTATTGTTTGGGCGATCTAACCATTATTTTTTGGAATAAGGTTCAAATTGGCGTCTAATGTAACCTGAAAATGCAATTAGGCCACTGAACAAAAAAAAAAGTGCAATTAGGTCACTGAACACTCTAAAAATGTGCAATTAGGTCACTGAACACTCCAAAAATGTGCAATTAGGCCACTAAACATTCAAAATGTATGCAATTTCACTGGATAGCGGGTTACCATCAATTTTAGAAGATTACCTACTTACGTGACTTGACATTTTTAATAATTTTTAATAAATTTTAATAATAACTTTAAAAAAATTAAAAAAAAAATTGAAAAAAAAATAAAAATAAAACGATGGGATGGTTGGCTGCCAACCCGTTGTTTTTTTTTTTTAACATTTTTTTTAAATTTATTAAAAATTATTAAATGTCGACTCAGCTGCCACGTAAGCAGGTAACCTGCTAAAATTGATGGTAACCTGCTATCAGGTGAAATTGCATATATTTACAGTGTTCAGTGGCCTAATTGCATTTTCAAGTTACGTTCAGTGGTCAATTTGAACCTTATTCCTTATTTTTTTTTAATACATATTGAACTCATAGAATTATGAGTTTCTCATCAAAGTAAAAGATCTAAAGAAAAAGATTGTGTTTTTAACAAAATTGTAAACAAAACTTGAAGTTCACAACAAAGAGATTTAGCTAAGCTTCTACTACCATAAATGGTGTTGATGGTAGCTCTTCTTCCCTGATTCCCATTTTGAGTTGAACAGTGATTCCCAGAAGGATATGAACAGACCCGGGAACCCAACTCAAAAATTTGTAAAGAAAACCCGGAAAAACTAAGATTTCTAAAGATACATTAAAATGTTTATCCTTAACAATAAAAAAGCTGCGTTTTTCTTCAGCCTCCAGCGTAATTTCACAAAGAAACTTTGGCCTATATTACACCCAACGACGGCAATTTATATCCTACACTACGGCGCGCGTTGCACTGTGCGCCCAGATGCAAAACAACGTCGTTTTAATTTTTTTTTTTTTTTTTTTTAAATTTCCCGCCCCAGTGAATGACAGTAATTTTTTCTTTTAAAAAAACCCGTTGTTCAAAAATGTACATAATGTTATACTAGAATACACATAATTTTGTATACATAAATGTACATAATTATATAACAAAATATACATACTCTTTTTAAAAGATAATACACATAATCTAACATAATACATAATAAACATAAACTCTTAACATAATACACATTAACTCTTAACATAATACACACAAATTTTCTGATTCGGATGTACATAATTGTATAAAAAGAATGTACATAAATGTATAAAAAATGTACATAACTGTATGAACAAATACACATAATTATGTGAACAAATACACATAATCATAGCAATTTCCTACCGCGCCTCCCAAAACGACTCCAAAAAGATGTCGTTTTGGGAGGCTCACGGAGCACAGTGCTACGCACGCCGTGGTGTAGGGTATAACGATTGCCCAACGACACAAAAATTCCCACAATGAATATGCATGTAAATATTTCCCAACAAATCTGTACTCAGATACAGATATTAACCCAACCGAGGCCGTAAAGCCTAAACAATGTCGATTGAAGATTCGTATTCTATTTAGGTTAAAATGTTTATAACCGAGAAGAAGTTTACAATTATATGGTTAGCATAATGAAGTGTATAAATAAGACTCTACAACTATATGTATTGCAAAATCTTCCGTTTAATTACACAAATTAAAATGAGATTCTTGCTTTATTTGTTTTCCAATAATATTATCAATTATATTATAGAATATTATATCATACATAATATTACCAATTAATAGCTTTTAATTAATTTTCATTTTACATTTGCTTACCAAATAAGCTTTATTAATTATTGAGTAAATACCCAAAATGGTCCCTCAACTATAGTTAAATTCACAAATTGGTCCTCAACTTTCAATTTTAACCAATTAAGTCCTTAACTTTACAATTTTAACACGATTTGGTCCTTCGAACACTTCTGCATTAACGTCCGCGCCCGCGCCGTCATCGACGATCTCTAGAAGAACCTGCAGCTCTCATCGGAGCACATAGAAGCCTCCAAGATGACGTTGCACCGGTTCGGAAACATGTTGTCTTCTTCACTATGGTACGAACTCAACTACATTGAATCCAAAGGGAGGAAGAAGAAAGGCGACAGGATTTGGCAGATTGCTTTCAGCGGTGGATCCAAATGTAACAGTGCAGTCTGAAAATGCAACCGAAACCTTAAAAAATCGACGATGGACCATGAAATTACATATATATCCTCAAAAATCACAGTCAACAAACGGTCAAATAGACGGATGACCAAATCGTGTTAAAATTGCAAATTTAAGGACTTAATTGGTTAAAATTAAAAGTCAAGAACCAATTTGTGAATTTAGCTATAGTCGAGGGACCATTTTAGGTATTTACTCTTAATTATTTGATCAATAAAATATTTAATTAATTGAGTACAAAAAGTTTGAACAGAAAAATGACATAGGAGGATTTTGTGTGTGTGTGTGTGTGTGTGTGTGTGTGTATATATATATATATATATATATATATATATATATATATATTGAAGATGATATAGAGGGCATACCATCATGGCGCTATGTAAATACTGGCACTGATTCTTTCTTTTGAGTTCTTTGGGTATTCCCCTTCGTAAATAATTAAAAAAAAAAATGCGTATCTTACGCGCCCATGCAGTGAAGCGTGAAAAATGCGAAAAAATCAATTTATTTTTTTTTTTTTTTGTGGGACAAATGGGGACAATGAGTCTTACAAAAAATCATACCTTGCACATAGTAAAGTTCTTTCTCACTTTAAAAAATAAGTCATATTATCATATCATTATATTTGTAATTCATTCATTATTTTTTTAATATATTTTTTATAATTCAAATTCATTCTTAAAATATAATAATAATAATAACATTGAATTTTATTTAAAACAAACAAATTGACGCCGCTCTTTTTTTTTTTTTTCATTACAAAGGAAAGGAGATACTCATACAATTTATGCTCTTTTTTTTTCATTACAAAGGAAGGGGGATACCCATACAATTTATACCTACAACAAGGCTCAAAATCTAAACCTCCCACATAGGGGAACAATCCGATACTAGTGGACAACAAGCCACTTGGTGTTCTTTACATTTGCCATATTGAAGCAATAGATTGTAATTTTGAATTTGATGCAAACTTGAAAATCACTTGTCATTAAAATTAAATAATAATAAAAAGTACCAAGTAAAATTGCAATTGAGTCTCTTTTGAGTTTTGAGGATAATTTTACTCTAACGGTCAATTTTACAATTTACCAGACATTTCAAATGTATTGTTAAAAGAAAAAATAACATTTAGTTTTTGACTAGTTAAAATTTCATTTTGTTTACAATTTATAATTGCAAATAAATTCTTGAGACAACTAGAGAGTTGCTTAATGAAAGTTGACATTATTCTGCAAAGTATTTCATCATGATAAGTGTTTAACAAATTAAAAATTATTTGTGTCAAACATCACAATATACTATATGATGTAATTTATATCAAATATTATAAATCTTCATAGTTGGTGCACAAATCAATCAAATAAAGTCAAGTTGGAATAATTTTTTTAATATAATAGCTTTTCAATTCATAAATTTTATTTACAAAGGACTGACCACTTGGCACTTAGCTTGGAGGTAGGTTAACCGCAATGACAAATTTTATTTTTATGTGTACCATGATTCATATAGGAATGTGTAGACATGAATAGAGGATATTAAAAGTACATAATTTGTATACTGAATGCACATTATTTGAAAATATACTTTCAATACTCAAATAATGTATTTTACGTACACAAATAATGTACTTTTTATTTATGATACTGCGTGAACCATGAATTCAAGGTACATTTTTAATAAAGTTAATTTCAGGAATGATCCTTTAACTATTTACATTTATCAATTTTTATCATTTGACTCTCAATTGAATCATAAATAATACAATTGGCTATTGATCTTTACTCATTTTTGTCATCATTGCGATGAACTAAAATTTTTAAACTATTACCCTTAAATTTAATATTTATTAAAATGATATTTAACTAGAGAATCAAATTTGAAAAAAAAAAAAAAGAAAAAATCAATAGTCAATGAAGCACTTATGATTAAGAGTTAATACGCAATATAGTCATAGTCTTAAATGATTTTTTATACTCTACTAGTATTTGCACCCGTGCGATGCACGGAATAGATTTGTCATAATATATTAAGAATATTTGGATCGATATATTATTATTTAAATTAGAACATCAAATATTATATAGTGCAATTGAAGGTATCGTTTGGATCGTTTATGTGTTTTTATGCTATTAATGCTTGAATTTGAGCAAATAATTGCTCAAATTAATAGCTAATGTGTAGATGTGCGCATGCGGTGTTGTAACTTTGGAGATTTTATTTATCATTGTTCAGTATTTTTATAAATTAGGCAAATGTGCCCGTTCTCTAGCAACCCAGTTATAAGAATGAATTGATATCCTAATTCATTTGTATGGAAAATATATTTTGGGGAGAAGTGTCAAATGGGTCCATCTACTATTGCCAAGTGCTCAATTTCCACCACGAATCAATCATTATACCCTACACCACGGCGCATATAGCACTGTGCGCCGCGCGCCTCTCAAAACGACGTCGTTTTGGGAGGCGCGGTAGGAAGTTGCTGGAATTATGTGTATTTGTTCACACAATTATGTGTATTTGTTCATACAATTATGTGTATTTGTTTATACAGTTATGTACATTTTTTATATAATTATGTAAATTCTTTTTACACAATTATGTACATCCGAATCAGAAAATTTATGTGTATTATGTTAAGAGTTGATGTGTATTATGTTAAAAATTTATGTTTATTATGTATTATGTTAGATTATGTGTATTATCTTTTAAAAAGAGTATGTATATTTTGTTATATAATTATGTACATTCATGTATACAATTATGTGTATTCTAGTATAACATTATGTACATTTTTGAACATCGGGTTTTTTTTTTAAAGAAAAAATCACTGCCATTCACTGGGGCGGGAAATTTCAAAAAAAAAAATAATAATAAAACAACGTCGTTTTGCACCTGGGCGCACAGTGCAACGCGCGCCGTGGTGTAGGATATAAATCGCCACCACGAATTAAATTAAAGGCTAATTAACCACACTTACCTGCTAGATTTATTCAATTGGTTTTTTTTTTTTTTTTTTTTTTTGGGAAAATGACACTTTTTCCCCCTAAGTTATATACTTATAGTACTTTTCCCCCTCAATTATTTATGTAAGCACATTAGCCCCCTCAATTATTTTAAAAGTGGTGGTTTTTCCCCTGATATATTAAATTGACATTTCTACCCTTAAAGTAAACATTTTATTTATTTTACTTCTCCAACAAATTATTGTGTATATGTAGCAATGACCACGGTTTGGTTCGAACTGAACCGGACACTATAGTAATCGAATTAAAAGTTTTCGGTTATGATTCATATCTGAAACCCAATATTTAGATTTCTATTTATTAAATTTATGAATAAAAAAAACTGGACCTGAACCGTGAACCGGTGGTTCCGGATCCGGTTCACGATTTTGAACCGTCTTTATTTTAAAATTTTATTTTTTATTTTAAAGTAATCTAAATTCAATAAAAAATGTATTTTATTTTTTCAGTTCGGAACATGAGCCGGTCATTCCGGCTCGCGATTTTAATAAACTCTAAGTATCGTGTTTGATTCTAAATTGTAATTGAAATATTTTGGTTTGGTTGCTATAATATCTCTTTGGTTTGAACCAAATTATAGTAATAATTTGTTAGAGAAGAAAAATAAAAGAAATATTTATTTTAAGGGTAAATATGTCCATTTAACATTTCAGGGGGAAAAAGAGTCACTTAAATAATACAGGGGGGAAAAGTGCTATAAGTATATAACTTAGGGGGAAAAAGTGTCATTTTCCCTTTTTTTTTTTTAAATTAAAAAAATAATTTAAAAATTAAAAAAAAAAAAAAAAAAAAAAAAAAAAAAAAAAAAAAAGAAGAAGAAGAAGAAGAAAAACGAAATTTCAGTCGCCACGGGATGTCCGGCGAAGACAGCCGAACAGCCACGGCTGTTTGTTAAAATACTCAACCACCACCGACTAAAATTCTGTTTTTTTAAAAAAAAATTTAATTATTTTTTTTAATAATTGGATTGGAAACCTGTTAGCAACCTGCAAAAAAAAAGTCAATTGAACAAATTTAGCAGGTAAGTGTGGTTAATTAACCTTTAATTTAGTTCATGGTGGGAATTGAGCACTTGGCAGTAGTAAATGGGCCTATTTGACACTTTTCCCAATATTTTTTGTCTTGATATATAGCAATTTTTTCATTAAAAAAAAACATAATATCACCGGTTATATTTACACATTATTGAAACCTCTTTGTAGACGATATTTGTAGTGAAAATACAATCTTGTCCATCCTCGTCTAGAGCTAACGCCTTCAGTCCATCCGGAGGGTGACTCGGGTGAAAATATATAATGATAAAATATCACTCAATTAGTGATCGTATTATATTTTCAATCAATTAGTAATATCAGATTCATTTTAAGCCAATTATTCTTTTTTGTTTTCAGTCAATTAGAATATATTGAAGTATGACTTTATGACATACAACATAAATATTAATATTAATTGATAATAATTTAATATCATTAAAATACATCGTTGTTTGAAAAATATAAAATGCAATATGTACCTTGGAGTCATGAAGCCAGTGCTTGGTGGTTGACGACTATGTGTTGATATTCTTTGGACAAATAACAACGCATCAACCAGAGCCTTATAGAACTTTTCATTGTCCTGGGAGATAGATCATAGGTAGTGACAAAATTTCACTCCATTAGTAAACAATAAAGAGAAAGTTGAGAAATAATAGGAAAAAAAAATTAAAAGTATATAATGGTAGAAAATCAGTAAGTTCGTGATCATTTTATATTTTATTCTCAGTCAAATATTTGTTTTAATACATATGAATTAGTTTATACTATAATTATCAATATAATTGCCGATTATATTTCCAGTCAATTATTAATAACAGATACATTTTCCAATTTACTTATACTGTTGTTAATCCGTTTCATTTTCGAAATAGTTAATTGGGGATCATTTTTAATTTTTAGTCAATTATTAATATTCATTTCCTTTTTCAAATTGTCATATAATTAACATAGTCATTGAATAACATAGTAACAATCTTCTCTGTGCCAGTGCATAACTATTTTCTTTGAGAAATCAATGAGCTCGGATCCATATATATCCCATATAATACATATACTATAGTTAATATATATATATATATATATATATATATATATATATATTTCGAAATAGTTAATCGGGAAACATTTGAAATTTTGAGTCAATTAGTAATATTCATTCTTTTTTCAATTGGATTAATTTTCTAGCCATTTTTAATCTCAGTCAATTATTTTTTTAATACATATAAATTAGTTAATTAGTAATAACATATTTCTTTTAATATTTGTAGTCAATTATTAATAATAGATTTCTTTTCCAATTTACCTGTACTATAGTTAATCCGTTTCTTTTTTGAAATAGTTAAGAGATTATTTTTAATTTCCAGTCATTTATTAATATTCATTACGTTTTTAATTGACATATAATTAATAGTCATGTAATAATGTAGTAACAATATTCTATGTGCAAAGTTTTCTCAAAATAGTTTGCCCATTGCATGACTATTTTTCTCTGAAAATTCAATGAGTTTGGATCCATATGTAACCCATATAATATCTATACTATAGTTAATTGGTTACCTATTCGAAATAGTTAATCGGTGATCATTTTTAATTTTTAATCTATTATTATTATTATTAATATTATTTATTTCCCCTTTCAAAAAAATTATTATTTATTTCCTTTTTTAATTGGCCTAATTTTCGTATCAAATGTTGATATCAATCAATTATTTTTTTGTTACTACATATCAATTAGTTAATTATTAATAACAGATTTTTTTTTTAATATTTCCAGTCATCAATTATTAATAATGGATATCTTTTCCAATTTATCTATACTATTGTTTGGATGGTCTGGAACTCTGGGCATTTCTTTTTTCATGGGAGTCAATTTAGGATATTTTTAATTTGTAATCAAGTATTAATATTAGTTTTTTTTATTTAAATTGACCTAATTAATTTTCGTACAATTTTTTATTCTCAATCAATTATTCCTTTTCAATGCATATTAATTAGTTAATTATTAATAACATATATTTTTTTTATTTCCAGTCAACTATTATTAATAATATATGCCTTTTCCAATTTATCTATATTATAGTTAATCCATTTCCTTTACAAAATAGTTAATATGTTGATCATTTTAAATTTTCTATCAATTATTAATATTCATTTCTTTTCTCAATTGACCTAATTTCTGTGTCATTTATACTCTCAATCAATTTTTTTTTAATTCATATCAATTAGTTAATTATTAATAACAAATTATTTTTTAAATATTTCGAGTCAAATATTCCATTTCCGTTTTCATTTTAATTAATTTGGGATTATTTTTAATTTTCAGTCAATTATTAACATTCATTTTCTTTTTCAATTGGCTTAATTTCCGTGCAATTTTTATTCTTAGTCAGTTATTCTTTTTAAATACATATCGATTAGTCAATTAATTAACAGATCTACCATCCTTAGCATCACATTGCTTGTTACGCTCCAAAGTTCTAATAGTATTTTCAACCACCTCTCAATTCAAAAAGTCCTAAAATGGCAAGAATAGTTAAATAACTAAATAAAATTGAAAAAAAATGTTAGTGACAAAATAACTTTATATTAATAAAAGTTTGGGTGTGGAAACTACATATGAGGATTATAGTTTACAATTATGTGGTATTTACAAATCTACTATCTACACAAAACCCCACAAAGAAAAAAAAACTAAGATAATGAAAAACTCACCCGTGGAAATCACAGAGGAACCTTTGTTTCTCTCCATACAACACGTCATCTGCTATACAAAGCTAAAAGCAAGATGAATTAAAGCCAAAAAAACTATGGCGCAGAAGGAACGACGTCGCATAAGATATATATGAAATGATAGTAGAAGAAGAAATCTACGGCGTCCGCTAGTGGTTGATATACAACAGACGTACTGAGCTTTGCGCATAGGATAGAGTGGAGGTCTTGGGTTGGAGTGCAGGAGCGCTCGATCCGATCTTCAGGTGTAGCGATCCCAACAGGAGTAGCAGAAAGAGAAGGGAAAAAGAAATACCCTTATTTTTAATACAGCACAAATCGGGAGAAAATAAATGGAGAGTATGGTGATACATATTGTACATGGCCGGAATTTTGGACGCTATTGTAGACACGATCAAGGACATACATGGCAGAATTGAAGTTCATCATGCCCTCTCTCAACTCCAAGGGACACGATCGAGACGCCAGGCGAAGGGAATGTCCGAGGATCTCAGACCAAATATAAGCAGTGCCGTTGTAGACATAGATGGTGGTTGTTCTCTCCAAGAAGTTCAGAAGAGAATTGCGGAATATATAATATGTAATAATAATTGATTTCTAATTTTACAAAAATATATATGGTTAATTAATAAAATTAATTATTTTACTAAAATAACTTCTAGTAAAATACTAATAGTACAGGTATTACGTACTCTGCTTAATATACCATCCTAATATGCATATATGGTAAATATGCAATCTAATATATGCTATTCACAGATTTATAGTAACCTAATTTATATTTAATTAAGGTAATTAGTCATACACTACTACCTAATCATTACCTAAAAACCTATTATATATTGTGCACACCAAATTTTCTTTATATTGAGTAATAAGTAAATACACGGATATGAATAATATATAATATAGGGAAAATGACATTTTTTCCCCCTGAGTTATATACCTATAGCATTTTTCCCCCTGAATTATTGAAGTAGCTGTTTTTCCCCCTGAAATGTTAAATGGACATATTTACCCTTAAACTAAATATTTAATTTATTTTTTTTCTCCAACAAATTATGACCATAATTTGGTTCAAACTAAACAAACACTATAGCAACCAAACCGAAATATTCCAATTACAATTTAGAATCGAAATTCGATATTTAGAGTTTATTAAAATCGTGAACCGGAACGGACGGTTCATGTTCCGAACTGAAAAAATAAAATACATTTATTGTTGAATTTAAACTATTTTAAAATAAAAAATAAAATTTTAAAATAAAGACGGTTCAAAATCGCGAATCAGATCCGGAACCGCCGGTTCACGGTTCAAGATTCAATTTTTTTGATACATAATTTTAATAAATTGACATTTAAATATTGGGTTCTAGATCTGAATTATAACCGTAAACTATTAATTCAATTACTTTAGTATCCGGTTCAATTCAAACCGAACCGTGGTCATCCCTACATATACGCAATAATTTGTTGGAGTAATAAAATAAATAAAATGTTTACTTTAAGGATATAAATGTCAATTTAATATATTATGGGAGGAAAGCACCACTTTTAGAATAATTGAGGGGGCTAATGTGCTTACCTAAATAATTGAGGAGGGAAAAGTGCTATAAGTATATAACTCAGAGGTAAAAAGTGTCATTTTCCCTATAATATATAATTTCTATAGATTGTAGATTCTTTTATATTTTTCCATTTTATTATTATTATTATTATTATTATTATTATTATTATTATTATTATTATTATTATTCCATTTTCTTATTTTACTGCAAACCTTGTTATTATTATAATTAAGTGAATCAGGGATCTCTTTCTATTTTTGCTTTTTTTTTTTTTTTTTTTTACTTCGAATATATTATAAGTAAATTACAGATTCTATTGTATTTTTTCATTTATTATTATTATTATGATTAATTTTTAAGTATATTAATTGTTATTATTATTATTATGATTAAATCTTTAATTAATTAATTATTAAGTATTAATTGTTTAGTGGAAGAGTTTTAGTGAGAAAACACAAAGAAGGATTATTTTTTAATAATAGTATAGATTAGAGAAATTATATTTGAAAGTAAATAGACTTTTGATGTATACAATGAGGAATTGAGCATGGACTTGTAATCGGACTTCAGTAATCAACGTGGGGAAAATAAGAACTAAGAAGAATATAATAATAGTAGTAATTGATATCAGTTGGTACATAAAATGTGATTCTTATATATATCTTGTCCTGTATATTAAGGCAAAAATTTAATCACTTCTCATTCTTCAATCACCTGTGAACAACACATTTTCTTGTGTGGCACGCTAAACTCTAGACCAATGACAGTAAAACAGAAAAATGAAGAGAGTAATTAGAGAAGTTATCGCTTTAAACGGGCACATAGACGCCATTAAAAGTCAAACTCACATGAGGCGACCTTTCATCAATGATAATCATGAAACTTCAATAGATGTAAAAAATAAGATTCAGTATATGAAATTGGACCAAGTGTAACCGTAGAAATATTAAAAATAAATCGCAATCCGGCCAGTTATATCAACAGCTTTTGGCCAAAAAAAAAGGTATTAAGTTTCGACAATACAACCATGCAATAGCACATCTAATCCGATCAAACTATTTGGATGCTAAACCTACCATCAATTTCGAAACGGTTAAACTGAATGATCAAGACTCAAGACCTAGTCATCATCTTTTTGAATTCGTCAAAGTTAACGCAATCGTCACCGTCACCGTCGACGGAGTTAATCATGCGGCGGCAGTCCTTGAGCGAACACTTATCGCCATTTGCCAAGGCTCTTCATCACCGAGTGCAGCTCGCTCGATGAATGCGTTGCCGTCAGTATCGATACTAATAAATAGTGTATATCGCTGCCTTCCAATATATTTGCAATTATAAATTGATTACCAATTACCTAATATATATTATTACTTAATACTTGATATCTCTTAATCTTGTATATAATTTCTAACCTAATATATATTATTACTTAATCTGCACATGGAATATCCCGTAATCTTATATATAATTTCTTTAATTTACTTAATCTGCACATGGAATATCCCTTAACCTTATATATAATTTCTTTAATTAATTAAATTTAGATATTACACAAATACCCCTAAGTTTTGGGGGGAAAATTTGTGAAGGAGGATTTTACTTTTATATATACTAGTATTTGCGCCCGTGCGATGCACGGAATGGATTTGTTGTAATATATTAAGAATATTTGGATCGATATATAATTATTTAAATTAGAACATCAAATATTATATAGTGCAATTGAAAGTATGATTTGGATCATTTATGTGTTTTTATGTTATTAATTGCTCAAATTAGTAGCTAATATGTAGATGTACGCATGCGGTGCTGTAATTTTGGAGATTTTATTTATAATTGTTCAGTACTTTTATAAATTAGTCAAATGTGCTCGTTCTCTAGCAACTCAGTTATAAAAATGAATTGATATCCTAATTTATTTGTATGGAAAATATATTTTTTTGTCTAGATATATAGCAATTTTGCCATTTAAACAAACATAATATCACAAATTGTATTTACATACTATTGAAACCTCTTTGTAGACAACATTGGTAGTTACAACACAATCTTGTCTATCTTCGTCTAGAGCTAACACCTTTAGTCCAAAAGGATGGGTGACTCGGGTAAAAATATATAATGGTAGAATTTCAATCAATTAGTAATCCTTTTATATTTTCAGTCAATTAGTAATATCAAATTCATTTTCAGCCAATTATTCTTTTTTATTTTTAGTCAATTAGTCAATTAGAATATTAGATGCATTGATTTTTTTACCTAATTTCTGTTCCAGTTTTAATTGATGATGTAGAATATTTTTAATAAAATATTTTCTTTGTATTTTTAATTTACTTTTACTATTGTTTAAAATATGCATTTACTATTGATGATATAGAATATTATTATTGAAATATTTCCGTCCAATTTTTAATTTCTGTTCCATTTTTTAATGAAAATGCAATGAACTGTCAATTTATTTTTTCATTTCAATTATGGATCATTTTTTATTTGTAGTCAATTATTAATATTAATTTCCTTTTATAATTTCAGTCAATTAGTAATATCATATTCATTTTTAGACAATTATTCTTTTTTATTCTCAGTCAATTAGTCAATTAGAATATCAGATGCAGTGATATTTTTACCTATCCGAACCATTTTTAATTGATGATGTAGAA
Organism: Ipomoea nil; assembly: GCF_001879475.1. Classification (NCBI taxonomy): domain Eukaryota; kingdom Viridiplantae; phylum Streptophyta; class Magnoliopsida; order Solanales; family Convolvulaceae; genus Ipomoea; species Ipomoea nil. The sequence goes on along the minus strand of NW_017619627.1, from coordinate 1,719,658 downwards.
TATTTTTATTGAAATATTTCCATTCCATTTTTAGTTTACCTTTACTGTTGTTTAAAATATGTATTTACTATTGATGGTGTAGAATATTATTATTGAAATATTTCCTTTTTATTTTTTATTTACTTTTACTTGATGATGTAGAATATTATTATTGAAATATTTCCGTTTCATTTTTAATTTCTATTCCATTGCTTAAAATTGTGAAAGATTTATGATATAATTGTGATTTGATTTATTCTACTATGTAATATTATTGTGAAAAATTAAAATGCAATAATCTGGCAATTTTCTTTTCAATTTTAGTCAATTATGGATCATTTTTTATTTTCAGTCAATTATTAATATTCATTTCCTTTTCCAATTAACCTAATTTCTGTTTCTTTTTTTATTTTTAATTTTCAGTCAATTATTAATATTCATTTATTTTTCAATTTACATAATTTTTGTTCCATTTTTAATTGATGATGATGTAGAGAATTATTGTGAAATATTTTTGTTCATTTTTTAATTTACCTTTACTATTTACTATTGTTTGAGCGGGAAATCAAGTAAATAGAATTTTGTTTTTAATTATATTATAGATTATAGATTATAGATTCTCCACCAATCCAAACACTATGGATAAAGAAAAGCCATTTTATTAAGGAAATTAAAACTAATTAAATTAAATATAATCATGCTATATTTATTTGTAACTGTATATTAATTTCATTTTGAAATCATTGGTTCACATATTTAAATTATTTTTTTTTTAATTATTATAAACAAAAATGATACTATACTAATTAATTTATGATATTTTTTAAATTGTATTTTTAAAAAATATAATATTTACACATGTTATGAGGTGTTAAAACATATTTTAAAATTATTTTTTATTAGTAAGTGTTTTTATTTTAAAAATATTTTTCAGCGGGCCACACACTCCCTTAGTTTCCCATAAAAAATTGATAAAGAAAAGTCATTTCATTAAGAAAAATAAAGCTAATTAAAGTACATCTAATAATGCTATATTTATTTGTAACTATGTATTAATTTTATTTTGAAATTATTGGTTCACATATTTGAATTTTTTATTTTTTCTTTAATTATTATAAACAGAAATGATATTGTACTAATTAATTTATGATATTTATCAAATTGTATTTTTAAAAATATAGTGTTTTACCGGCAATTTATATCATGCACCAGGGCGCGCATTGCATTGTGCGCCCTGATGCAATACCTAACTGTATAAAAAAAATACACATAATTCTATAAATAAATACACATAATGATATAAACAAATACACATAATCACGTCAACCCCCTTTCGCGCCTCCCAAAACAACGTCGTTTTGGGAGGCGGGGGACGCACAGTGCTGCGCGCGCTGTGGTGCAGGGTATAACGATTGTGTCTTACTCGTGCGTTGCACGGATTTTTTTTTATTTTATGAATTTAAAATTAAAAATAGAAAACAATGAAAATATATTATAATGTACAATATAATAATATAGTTGGACTTTTATATATTTGGTCAAGTATCTATTTTCATAACATACAAAATTTAAATTTAAATTTTGTATGGCTAATATAATCTCTAATCACGTACATATTTAGATAAATTTATCAAAAAATTCACATAATTAAATTTATTTATTCCTAATTGTATTTCATATATATTATAATTCTAAAAATATGAATACTAAGAGAATTGTACTTAGAAATTAATAAAAAAAAATGTAAATTCTAAATTTTGTATGAATAAATTTAAACTCTAATCGAACGCATTTCCTTATATGATTGTATAATACATTGTATATACACATAATATTTATTAATATGTATATAGAAAAGTTCTATATTATAATTTCAATAATTATAATTTATATTGATAGATTTATAATTAAAAATTACATTTAGAAATTTAAAATGTAGCATTTAAATATTGTATGATTATTATAGTGTATTTTTTGAAAGGGATTATTATAGTGTATAATTGTATGTAAAATTATAAATATTCATGTTTTGTTAATTTTATACTTTCATTTCTTTAATTATATTTCATATTTTATTAATTATAATTTAATGAAATTGTCACAAATATTTTTAGGAAAGAAATCTTATATTTCTTAGTTTCAATAGTTATATTAATTATAATTAATAAATATTGTGACAATTACCATAATAATTTCATTAATTATATTAATTCTAATATTTGTTCTCTTCTAATATTTAAACACATTACCATAAAATTATCATAATAATTACACGAAAGAAGGAAAGAAAATTATTAGAATAATTACCATTAATATTAAAAATTAATTATATATTAATGTAAGTATAATTTATTTTATGCCAATAATATTATACATTAAGTATATATATATAATTATTGAAAAGAGGATATAATTTTAAAAAGTAAATTATTAATTAGATTACATAATATAATTGTCCTACTAATTGATTCCATACTACTATGTATAATTCATTTATTTGAATTTTTTAAAGATAAATATCTATTAATTACCTTAATAATTAAGATAATTTTTAGTCAATCAATATTCAATAGTATTAAATGTATTACTTCGAATTTTTATAAATAATATATAATATTATTAAATCGAAATAATTAAAAATAATGTGTCCATATTACAAAAGATTTTATAATAGTAATTTTTTTCGCCTAATAGAATTTGTCAATTATTAAACATTGTTTATGGTAATTATTGTATGACATTTAATACTAAGATTATTAGGTATAATTTTTATAATTAAGGTATAATATTATTAAATCAAAATTATTAAAAATAATGTGTCCATAATATAAAATAAATTATACTTGTCTTAATAATTATTTATTAATATAAATTTATAATTATAAATTTGTATACGAAAAAACATAGCAACTGAAACTTCTGGTTTAAAAAAAAACATCTCTCCATTTTTTTTTTTTTGTCACCAATGGATTGTATTTATAGGTAGAGAATGTGAGAATTATAAATTAATAATATAAGTTTCATTTTCCATTTCCTTTTCTATTCAGTCAATTAGGGATTTTTATAATTTTCAGTCCATTAATAATATACGTTTCCTTTTTCAATTTGCATAATTTCACTTTCGTTTTCCAAATCCGTGTTTCATATGTTATTCTCATACATAATATTCACGTTACTATAAATTGATTAGCAATTAATACATTTACAATACCATAATTATGCAATATTATCAATTAATATATTTTAATTAATTTACATTAAACATATGCTTACCAAATAAGATTTATTAATTATTTGACTAAAAAATATAAAATATTTAATTAATTTAGTACACAAGTTTGGACGTGAAAATGATGTAAGAGAATTTTACTTTTATATAGATTATGGTATTACGTTCATATTAAATAATATTACCATACATACTTGTTAATATTTTGATTTATTAAATTGGTTACAATTCATATTATGGTATGAATAATTCTTATGCAATATACAATTTGGCAACTCAATTAATATTATGATTTCGCGCAATGAACATATTTCATCTTGTGTACTCATTTGACCGGAAATATGAAGGTTGGTTCAATAAATCGTAAATATTACCAATTGTTTGGTTAGAAAATAATCTTTATCAAATAAAAAGTAATTAAATTGATAAATTATACTTAAAAGGTAAATATTACTGGTTATTTTCTTATATATAAACCTTTATTGAATTATTTTATTATAAGGAGCGAAAAATTTTATACATAAATTATTTTATAATTTATTTTGATCGTGAGGCCACACACGCGCACACACACACACATATATATATATACACACCGTAAATATTACAAAATACTTGGTTACAGAATAAGCTTTATTAAGTTATATATAAATTAAAAATGATTAAATTGTTAAATTATACAAATTGAAAAACTCTTAACAAAAAATTAGCAAAAATGTAACCACATCCGTAAATTTGATTCTATTTCATAAATGATTCATAAAAGTCCGTGTGATTCTATTTCGAAAATTTCAAAGAATAGTGCAGAGTAGTAGTAAATTAATGTAAATATTACCCAAAATTCTCAAAACCAGAAGCATATTCGATCTAATTGAGAAGTGAGAAATGCCTATTACATAACAATAACAAAATATAAAATTATAAGTGAAGTTAAATGTTGGAATAACTATACAATCTTTAGAGCTATTAACATATCCATCATTATTTGAATCACATTCTTTCAGAAAATATGCATATGTAGAAAAGTACCATGAATTTGTAGTGTAAAAAGAAAATGTTGTAAAACAACCATATGCATAAACTAAAAGTTTTGAAATACAAACTATTAATATTAAGATCATAGTACCAAAAAAAAAAAAAAAAAAAAAAAAAAAAAAAAAAAAAAAAAAAACTCTTTATCATGGACTACACACTCTATAGAATTTATTGTTTCAGAACCTCTTGCCTCTGGAAGATGAACAACACGGAGCACTCCAACATTGATTATATTCCAAATGAGTGTAGGATGAAGTTGACTACCAACAATTTCGTTGTGACTTCCTGCTACAACAATTAGACAATTATATTATTATTAAAATAAATATAGAAAAAAATAAAAGAGAAATAATTTAAAAAAAATAAATGTAGTGTCAACTATTATATAATAATAATGCATATTACATGTAAATTTATAAATTCGTTGTAATTGTCAATGCTTAACATCATAATAGTTTATCCAGTTATTGTGCGTACCTTCTACAATGTGGGCACACCTCTCCTTAATGCATGTAAATAGTTGCTCAGAACCATTTCAATTGTCTCTATATTTGTATCCTGCAATATTTGCAAAAGATGTAGAAAAGAAATAAGAACAGAAATTAAGAATTATGCCATTGAAAAATGAAAGACACAATACAGAACTCACCCTAGTACAAAAAAGAAGAGTTATAATTTTTCTAGTCACTAATCCATTGTATTTATAGGTAGAGATAGAGAATGTGAGAATTAATTTCTTTTTATATTTTCAATCAATTTGCCTAATTTCTGTTTCCTTTTTTTCATTAGAATCCTTTTATATTTTCAATCAATTAATAATATCAATTTCCTTTTTTCAATTTATATTGATTGGATTTCACAATGGTATATTGGTATTGCATAATATTACCAATTAATAGCTTTTATAAAATTTCCATTTTACATTTGCTTACCAAATAAGTTTTATTAATTTGACCAATAAAACATTTCATTAATTTGACTATAAAAGTTTGAGCGGAAAAATTACATAGGAGGATTTTACTTTTATATATATATAGATATAGATTTAATCTTCGACTTTAATGATTTTACACAATTTAGTCCTCTGTTAAGAATTTCGTTTTTTGACGGTTAATAGCAACGTTAATATGGTAATGTGAGAATATTAGACCAAACAAGTTACACAAAGATGTTGGGCCTAGATGCCTTGTATGTGGTCTTGAGCTTCCTAGATGGTGGTCTGCAGATCGAGTTTTGCTGGAATGGTGGTTGTCCTGCCAATGTGTTTGCTGCGTTTTCTAGGGCTCGAGGAAGGGAGGGGGGGAATTGCATCGATGATATGAAGAGGGAGCAAAATTAAGGAGAGGTAATTAATCTGACAATAAATAAAAGATAAATAAAATTACAATGTTTTTTTTTTTTTACAAAAGAATGGGGACACCCACATATACTATCTACGCCTTCACTAAGGCTCAAACCTAAGACATCCCACATAAGGGGCTAATTGGATACCAGTGGACTACAAGCCACTTGGTATAAAATTACCATGTTAATCTTGCTATTAACAACTAACAAAAGAAATTTTTAACAGAGGACTAAATTGTGTAAGACCATCAAAGTTGAGGACTAAATAGAGTACAAAAAGTTATTTAGGACTAAATTGGACTAAAATTTCCATGTTAACCTTGCTATTAACCGCTAACAAAAGAAATTTTTAATAGAGGACTAAATTGTGTAAAACCATCAAAGTTGAGGAGTAAATAGAGTACAAAAAGTCATTTATGATTAAATTGGAAAAACCTACTATAGTCGAAGACTATATTGGGTATTAACTCTATGATTAAATTGAAAATTAATGACAAAAATTGGTAAAAATCAATAGTCAATGGACCATTTATGGTCCAATTGAAAGTCGAAGGATAAAAATTGATAAAAACAATAAATAATGGACCATTCTTAGAATTAACTCTTTTTAATATATTGACAGTACATTATTTTTGTATTAAATGTACATTACTCCATATTTAATAATATACAAAATAATATACTTTCAGTACTCAAAAAATATTTTTATATTAATAACTTTTAATATATTAAAATGTACTTTACTTATGGTCACACAATGCTCTTTAAACCATGATTCATAATGATTGAGCTGCAATACAATGGGATTGGCCTAATAAATGGGGCCACGACTCTAAACAATAAAATTGAGTCTAGAGTCATTTCTAATAAGATCCGCATATTATATCATGTACCACAGTGCACATAATGTATTGTGCGCCCTAAGAGTTTATGTGTATTATGTTAAAAGTTTATGTGTATTATGTTAAGAATTCATGTGTATTATGTTAAGAATTTATGTATATTATGAATTATATTAGATTATGTGCATTATGTTAGGAGTTTATGTGCATTTTACTATACAATTATGTAAATATGAAACATGGGATTTTTAGGACGCACAATGCATTGTGCATTCTGGTGCACGATATAACAATTGAATAAGATCCTAGTATAGTAGTATACAAAATTACTTTGATAACCCGAAGTATTAGATTTAATCACAAGATCAAAGTAAATAAGAATTGATTAAGGTAATAATGCCGGCAAAGACTGTTCTAATTGTGTATTAATGCAACATAATTAAGCATTAAGATTGAAGAGCCTCTATTTATAGATATTAGAAGTGTTGTCGTCATCTAATTATGACCAATCAAAATATACTTATCCCAATAAGGCAATATAACTCAACTAATCACCATAAAATATGCATGAGTGCTAAGGATTGTTCCTTCAGCTTAAGATGGTCATAATTTATGAGTGTCTTTTAAGTGAGTAGAGTTCCAAGGATTCATGCCATCAGTCCAGGCATGAAAGCTTTGTTCCCTTCTCAGATCAGTAATCATGCAATTAACATTTATAATGAGAGTTCTCACACGAAATCCAACCACATAGCACTATCAGATAATCACGTCAATAACATTTAACAAACCAACCGTCAGTCAACATGCCAAGGATTCATGCAATCATGCCGGGTAACAATTAACATAGGGTATAGGAAGTAACAAGAGAACAAGCTCAGGGAACAATGGAAAACTTGAGAAAAATGATTGATTAACTTGTGGGTTTGATATTTCCATAATGATCATTCATCAACTGTACAAAAGGGCTAGACTGGGTCTGGGTATACTAAGCCTGCATATGGAGGGACATAGGCAAATCATTTGTCTAGACATCAAGGGCAAAGTAGTCATCTTTGATACTACTAGTTGTACCTCACAACTCTTCTGATTTCGGGTCTTTTTCTGCATTAACTTGTTGCTCCAAGTATTCCTCTTCAATGACTTCCTTAAGGATGCAAAGCCTCTGGATAACAACAGGTTGGTTCATCTGTTTTGCTTCCCTAATTTCAGTTTCTTCTTGGTTGAGGTGGTATGCATCTAACATGATTTTTATCCATTTATGTAGCTCCTTGGGAGTTCTGTTCCATCAAAACAAAATCCTAAAATACATTAAATCGCAGAATTTTCAAGAATGCATTCTAACATGATTATAGCCAATATACAGAACCATTAAGATCTCTTACGTGTATATAGCACTTGGGTCTTTAGCTCCATGTTCATCACCAGGACTAAAAGCTGTAGCCAATGCAGAGAATCTTTCCTCGGGATCTATAATGTTAAGCAAATACTTAAGTAGTTTTATTTCTTTTGGTGCCATACTCCTCAGACTACTCTGAGTGGTCTTGTACAGGTGATACATTATGTCTTTTACCTGCACTAATATGCAAATAAAAATCACCAAAGATTGACAAACCAGAGGCATTAAAATTCAGCAAATGCATAAATTCTGTTAATGTGTTCTGGACTCTAAGTAGTAATCTGAAATTTAAAGAATGCCAGAGTGCCCGATATTATCATTCTTGAACAGTATTTTCAGTAGCATGCATGAATCATGATCAAATTCTAGCACATTTTTGGTGGAACTCAAAGAGCAGTAAGGTTACAGAAAAAGAAAAACATTTTAACCACAGATTTGTATACCTCATTTCTCATGGTGGTGGAGTCTTTAGCCGCCGCCCAAGCACCGTTTATCAATAGAATCAATGAAGAGTCAAGTTCTTTTGTCTTGGCAAGGCTTTGAATCTTCTCACATGCTGCATCAAGTGAAGGAGAGTTTAGGATGTCATCAAATTTTTGCTGGGCCGTGTCTAGTGTCTCCACAATCTCCAGTGTGTTATCATGAGCACTCACTGCAGTTAGGCATCTTGCTCCAAGTCTGGCCATAGCTGCTCAACAAAATTAAAAGATCACATTACTTAATGCATTTATTTTGTTCTACAATTCTTGTTCTCTTCATTAAAACATGAGAACATGGAGAAAAACATTAAGGCACAAAGAAAACAATTCCCATTTCCCAAAGGTAGCACATGAAAGATTTCACACTTATAGTTACAGTTTCATTACTACACAAATTAGACACTAGATCTCACGTTATAAATTAGGCACTAGATCTCTAGCTATCTGGATTCATCAGACTTATGATGCCAAAAGCATGAAGTCAATTAAGCTGAATTACCATCTCGGTCCTCCAAGCTATCATAAGTTTCTGACAACAAAGTCAGATAACGAAAGAATTCACCAGTGAAGTCTTTGCGCCTCTTGGTAACGATGGCATTAACATCCCTAGGACTATCCTGTATCTCTTTGAGAAGGTCCTCGTGCCTCTCCATTTCATCATCAATCTGCAATATTCACTCGTGGTCAACAACCAATCATTATACCATGGACCATCGTCCACCTTGCAAGATGTACCATTGACATAAGGTTCATTTTCAGGTATAGTCAAAAAATGAACATTCAATACACTAAAAATGAACATTTAAAACGTGGACCATGGTCAATTGTATAATCTGCCATCAACAACTGGAAACTCTAGCATTTTTTAAACTCAACATACCAACTTTACTGGTGTTGTTAAAAAGAACACACATTTATGTTCAACCATATAAACAGTTGTATGCAGAGAAGCTAAAATATGCAAAAATGTAACAAGAACACAAATAGATATACTACCTTCTTAACTTTTCTTGCTAAACTAGTATATTTTTCTTTGATTGCAGGGTCATTTTGTTGGGCATCAGCTCGGGTTTGACACCGGGTGTAAAACCTACCCCTGTACTTTTTCCACTCTTCACGAAACACCAAGTACTTCTTCCAATCCTTGGGCTTGGGTTTCTCAGTCAAGAACATGTCAATAACCTTGTCGCAAAATTGGGTCATTGTGTAGCCATCTGCAATTTCAACCTCAACTTGTTGCTCCTCTACTGGTACAGCAGAAACACTGGTGGCCAAAATCTCTGCACAGAAAAAAACAGAAATGTAATTGGTTGTTATAATTAAGAGAAAAGGAGAGTAGGAGAAGGTGCAATTACTGGTTGCGGAGATGGTGGGTGATGTTGTTGTAGGTTTCGATGGGGATATGGTTGAAATTTTGGGGGAAGATTTTGGTATTTCTGCGTTGAATGGAAAGATAATAGTGGATATTGAGGTCTTCAATCCTATGAGGTTGCTCATGGCTGCGTTCAGAGTGGAATCCAATCTTCAGAAATTGTAGATTAGCATTTTTAATCTGACTCAATGCGACGTCGTATCTTGCTGCTGACTAAACCCTTCTCAAAACCCTCTTCGCCTCCATTTACCTCATTTTTCAAACGAGGTCGTTGCATCTATGAGTATTTCTTTTCCCCTTTTGTTTTTTTAGTCTTTTCAGTAAATATTTTTATTTTATAGTGTTTGGTTGCATTTTAAAAAACTGTTTTGATATATGTAGTTCATTTTCTAAAAAATAAGCAAATTGTATAATTAAACATTTTAATTGTTTTATTTCAAATATAACAAAATTTATAATAATGCAACCATAATAATAAGTGATGGTAGTAATAGTGGTAGTGATGTAGTGAAGGTGATGGTGGTAACTACAGCAATGGCGGCAGCGATGGTGGTAGTGGTGTGCGGTGTTAGTGGTGTGGTGGTGGCGGCAGTGGTGTTGGTGTGTATGTTAGAAAATGACTTTCTCAAAATAAATGGGAAGTCATTTTTTCAAGAAAATAAGGATATTTTCTTTTGACCAAACACTCATTTTTCACTATTTACTAAACACTAAAATCTGGAAAAATATTTTTAACATAAATTATTTTTCTGGTTTCTAAACACACCCTAAAGGCAAAACCTCATCTTCTTTGAGCCCAACAGAATAGTAAAAGAATAAATCATATGTAAATATAAAAAGATTTTTCAAACTAATAAAAATTTTAAAAATACAAAAGAAGAAGACGATCTAAATTGTCAAAGTAGAGAAGGGGATAAAAGTATGAAATACAAAATTGTCATTTATTTGTCAATAACTTGATAAAAAAAAAAAAAAATTAAGATCTAAAATTTGTTGGCAGAATAGCTTTTGGAAAGTTTCAAAGGCCAAGCTTGATGAGAAGAGCCTCAGCATATAATACAAGATACTCTTTCCCATAATCACTAGTCCCAGGTCAGCCTCCTTTCACAGCTTGAGGTGCCTGATCATGACAAGTCCAGCAAACACCTTTTTTCCATTTCCTGCTTGCTCTCCAGCTTTCTTTCCACCTAATCCTATACATTCTTTATTAGCCCCAGTACATAGTGGGTTACTATTGTTGGAAAAATGCAAAATTAATTTCTTTGGTCAAGGTTGTTGATTTTCCTCATTACATGTTGTGCCTACAAGCAGTGAGGGGGAGGGAGGTGGACTTTCCCTCATCTATATAAGACAAGTGTTCACACAAGAGAGAGATATAGAACAAATAATTAATTTACCTCTCTTAGTCTGTCTAATAATAGTAGTGTAAGTTTCAATCTCTGGGTGCATGGAGGCAAGGATCACTGTGTAAACCTTGGAGGGCAAGGCCACTTGTCCAGCAAATTCACTTCTAGATTGTTGGAAATCTCAAGCTGATAATGTAAAACACAAATATTGTGTCGTGAAATAACTACTGCCCTAGAAGTGAAATCGTGCCCCGGTGTTTACACAACAATCCTTGTTTTCGTGCACTAGAGCAAGGATTGAAACTTGCACCTCCCTCACTGCTAGCCACAACATATGATGAAGAGGAAAACATGGTTAGCTGAAACAAAGTCTCAACAATCTTGACCAAAGAAAACAATTTTGCATTTTTCCAACTATAGTGATCTCTGCCTCAATTTTCTTACACTCAATGACTCTGCTCAAGCTAGACAAAGAGTGTCTTATATAGGCAACAACAATGAAAACAAAAGAATAATAAAAATAATAAAAAAGTAAAAACAACAGACTGTTATAATGGCTGCCATTCCAGCTACACTGTAACAGTTCACAGCAAACAGGTTTGTTAATCTGACAATGGACAAAGTATCAAATATATCCCATTTTACTTTCAAGCCTTTCACTCAGTTCCCTGGGCTCAAAGACTCAAAGCTAAAGAAGAAAGTAAGCAGCTTGTTTTTAGGTCAGGTTAAACTGTTACAGTATGCAAGTACATAAAAATAGCAAAATCATGACTGAAACATTTTTAAAAAATATTCAATTTAGAAATTTGGTCAGTAGACCCCTTGCCTTCCACTTCCATGGAAGAAACTCTATTTTGCAAGACAATCAATGGTACCTGAGAACAAAAAATAAAATAATTCTCCTGATATTCATTAGCCTTAAAACAAAACAAGAACCAAAATAATTTCAGTAAATGCTGAATGCCAAAAGAACCTCCAAAGATACAATTAATTTTATTTCAATGAATTGCAATATTGACAACAGCTAGATCTCGTGCTCAACATGTATGATCACAGAAGTATAGTTACATACAGTACGAAAATGAAGTAGCCCGTAGCTTACAGATAACTGATAAAAAGTAGCAGCACAAATCTAGTCTAGTGAGAAATGAGAATATCACCGATCATGAATCAAGTATTAAACAGAGCTGGATTAGCCGTGGCCGTGCTAACTTGAACTTCGAGCAGTTCTAGTCTACGCTCCAGTGTATCGAGCTTCTCGTTCAACGACGCCAGTTTGCTCTTCGTCGTCACCTCTGTGGTCATACACGGCATAAGAAATCAGAAATCCCTAACACGGAGCTGCAGAAAATGGAGAGATCTAACCATCTAGAAAATAGGTTGAAAATTTACCGAATTGGACGAGGAAATCAAAGAGGCGGCGGACATTAAGGGAGATGTTAGAGATGAATTCGCGGTTCTCCCAGTCTGCCTGCACCGCTATTCCCACGTTTACGGCGTTCGTTATCCCGCCGGCTCTCGCCATTTTTGCCGCTCCTCTCTCCCCTCCTTCACGAGACAGCTTTTACTAGATTTTGGTAGGTTTTGCTTTTTTATTCTTCCCGCAAAAACAACAATTTTTTTTTTTTTTATAGGAGTATATACGGAGTTAAAATTATAAATTTTGATTTAATATTTTTTTAGTCTGTTAAATTAATTACTAAATTTAAAATAAGCTACTAGATTATTCTTAGAGTAAATACCCAAAATGGTCCCTCGACTATAGCTAAATTCACAAATTGATCATCGACTTTCAATTTCAACCAATTAAGTCCTTAACTTTGTAATTTTGACACGATTTGGTCCTCCATCTATTTGACCGTTTATTGACCGTGATCGACGATCTCCAGAAGAACCTTCAACTCTCGTTAAAGCACGTGGAGGCCTCCAGGATGACGTTGCACCGGTTCGGAAACACGTCGTCTTCTTCGCTCCGGTACGAACTCAACTACATTTAATCCAAAGGGAGAATGAAGAAAGGCAATCGGATTTGATAGATTGCTTTCGGCAGTGGATTCGAATGTAACAGTGCGGTCTGAAAATGCAACCGGAACCTTAAAAAATCGACGATGGACCATGAAATTACATATATATCCTCAAAAATCACAGTCAACAAACGGTCAAATAGACAGAGGACCAAATTGTGTTAAAATTACAAAGTTAAGGACTTAATTGGTTGAAATTGAAAGTCAAGGATCAATTTGTGAATTTAGTTATAGTCGAGGGACCATTTTGGGTATTTACTCTTATTCTTATGGTGGTCTTATAATTAAAGGTTGTATTCGCTTTGCATTTCAATTTCTCATGTTAGGTGTTCTACCAATAAGGTAGTTCATGCTTTATCTCGAACTGTATAGCTCTAGCAATTATTTAAAAGTGTGAGATACAACTCTCCTTTTAAAATCTTTTGAATACTTATTGATAGATATCTCGGGTAGAGTACTTAGTTAAAAATATATCTCAGCACTCGGAGTCCACAGTTTAACCGTGCTACTCAGAAGACAGGAGAAACTTAGTAGCTAGAACCCTTGACGAGGGTTGGATTCAGTCGTTATATCGTGGACCGTGGTGCATAATCGATTATGCACCGCACATCAAAACGACGCCGTTTCTTTAAGTAAAGAAACGGCGCGTTGTTAGTGTTAACGGAGTGACACTACATTGTATTTAAACCGACACTGGCTCACATATTATTTTTATATTATCAAATGAAACTGCAGTTATATCAAAATGATATTGTAGTTGTGGTGAAATGAAACTGCAGTATATATAAAATGAAACTGAATAACATTTCACATATTTGAGTGTATAAATATTGAATGAAACTGTAGTTATATCGAAATGAAACTGTAGTTGTATTGAACTGAAACTGCAGTGCATACAAAATGAAACTGAAGAACATAGTTATTTTTTGCGGAACGGCGCAGAACGAATCCCGTTTCTTTTCATTAAATAAAACGACGTTGTTTTGATGCGCGGTGCATAATCGATTATGCACCGCGGTGCACGATATAATTTGCCGGATGGATTTGTGTGGACTAGGCTGCCCCCTTAGCGAAGGCGGTCGAGCTAGTACACCCGAGCGGGTGCTATACTCAGAAGCGATGGAAGAAGATTTTTCAGGGATTTCCTTCGAATTCTGGGCAGGATTTCCCTTTTCAACATTAGGAAAGTAGCTTGGCAGTTTAGGAAGCTTTCTTAAGATAAAATTTGTTAATTCTTTTTCTTTCATTTTCATAGCATGTAAATTTTGTATAAATACCCCTTGGAGCACATTGAAAAAGGTTCCGAATTCAACTCTCGTGCAATTACTCTATCTATTTACTCCCTTGTTTGTTCCTTAAATTGTTTTACGGTTGTGTTGGCCCAACGTTCGACTACACCCCATGGCGGTAAAACCAACCCTTATTAATGCATTCTTTTATGTTTACTTTTCTTCTACTCAATACAGAGCAGCTAAATGCCACCATACACCAAACCGGTCTTTGAACGCAAGCATTCATTCAATGATTGCATCAATCATTATTACTCCCATTGTATATTATTAATTAATAATATAATCCAATAAGATTCATCAAATTAGCAGATATGAAGATTGGAAGTTAAAAAAGAAGCAAAATATAGAATTGTGGCATTATTCATGGATCTGAGGTTGTGTACATGATGGGTGTATACATTAGCAAGCAAGGAAGCTAAAATCTTCAGCATTGATTTTACATAATAATAAACCAGTAACTGGATTTCTTCCCTGTTAACCTTTATGACATTGATGCACTCACTGCCTGCAACCTTTAAAGACACGAACTTTGATAAGAAACGATTGGGTTGGAACTAGTCACCAACAACACAGCATTCTCCTTAAAGAACATCATGGAATCTACCTGGGACGGCGCATGATGTTCTCAGTTCTTGTACTTCATGGTGTGTTTCTCGAACCCGATCGTGGGGAACTGCTTTGCATACTCCTCCACATCATGGCGCAGCTTTGCAATCTCAGCCTGGATTGCATCACTGGACTGCAGGGTGGCCACAAATTCTTTCAATTTCGTGCCTGGAAACAGCTCAAAAAGGCAAACATTTTTAGACTATATATCTCAGATTCTCAGAAGCATTCAAGAATGGCTTAAAATGCAGACCTTGAGTTGCAGCCTTTATTTTGACAGATAACTTCACTGCTGCGTCGAAGTATTCTGCAACTTTCACAAAGTCTTCCTCGACGAATCCCCTGGAGGTAAGAGCAGGAGTTCCTGGCAGAAAAAAACAAGCGAGTTAATCGTGTTCTGTCAAAAAGGTTAAAGCACTTATGAGTTATGGCTACCCATTCTAATGCCACCAGGAACCATTGCAGAAACGTCCCCGGGAACTGTGTTCTTGTTGGCTGCAATGTGGACAGATTCCAGCACCTTTTCAACTCTGGAACCATCAATTCCCTGTAACATTCAAAGGGAAAACTCTCACTTATTCAAGAATATTCACAATAGACATATGGTGAATTTATAAATTACCTTGTTTTTCAGATTCACCAACACCAAATGGTTCTCAGTTCCACCAGAAACCAGTTCATAGCCCTTCTCAACCAAAGTCTACAAGATTAAACAATCCTGTTACTTATAATGGCATCCAACGATCAAAGTTTGGCAAAAATCAGAAAATTTTGGCAGGTCTACCTGTGCAAATTTTGAGCAGTTACTGAGGACTTGCTCTTGGTAAGCTCTGTATTCGGGAGTCGTTGCCTGCACTCACACCACACTACACGAGTTACAAACACGAAGACTCGCTGTCTTCATAGGAAACATACAATTGAAAGTTAAAATTGTTTCACTTTCTGCAAATGCAGTAAACCTGCTTCAGAGCAACAGCCAAACCGGTAATGGTGTGATTGTGAGGGCCTCCTTGAAGTCCAGGAAAGACTGCCTGATTGATTTTGTCTTCATAGTCATACAACACCTTCATAAACACTCCATTTTCATTATTGGCATTACGATAATCTCAGAAATGGAGAACACATATCTTAGACTCTCTCTTTCAGTGACTAACCTCCTTGCCTTGCTTGTTAACCTCTTTCACACCTTTCCTATAGAAAATCATGGCACCACGAGGCCCACGAAGAGACTTGTGGGTTGTGGTAGTCACAACATCTGCATAATCAAATGGCGAGGGTATGACCCCGGCTGCCACTAGTCCACTTATGTGTGCCATATCTGCCAACAAGATAGCTTTCTGTTTGTCACAAACCTGTCAAATACCCCGAACATCAAAAGAAATATCAATCAAGCTTTTTCAAAGAATCTCTAGTTAAAGCTTCAGTAACATAATCTAAGCAAGTTTACCTTTCTGATGCGGTCATAATCATAGAGACGCGCATAAGCACTAGCTCCAGCAACAATTAGCTTTGGCCTAAAAAGCGTCGCACTTTTCTCAAGCTGGTCATAGTCGATATAGCCAGTGCTCTCATTCAATCTATAGGGCATTGTCTCAAAAAAGATGGAAACTGCTGATATCTTCTTTGTGTCAGTCTGGAAGGGTGACAAAAGGGGCATTAGATAACCATAGCACGCGAAATTATCGATGTAAAACCAGGCCTTAGCTTGCAATTAGTATATATACCTGATATCCATGGGAGAGATGCCCACCATGAGGAAGATCAAGTGCCATGATTCTGTCATGAGGTTTTAATAATGCAGTGTAAACCTGAAAATTGGATGGTGATCCCGATAAAGGCTGCACATTCACTGCATTATTGAAAACACCAGAAAATCATCCATATAGGCAACAATTGATACAAATCTACAAGTTTCTGATATGTTTACTAAATGAATGGTGTATTAATCACCTCCCCATTTTGCAGGGTCAAGGCGGAACGCTTCCAAAGCGCGTTTTTGGCACAAGGATTCTGCCATATCAATGTACCTGGAAGAAAGATGTCTCATTCTCTTCAAAATTCCAAAGTTCCAACATTGCAAAATTAGAAATTAAGGGAACATAAATGAGAAAAATGAAATGAAATTCAGCATACTCATTTCCTCCATAGTATCTGGCACCAGGATATCCTTCACTGTATTTATTTGTCATAACAGAGCCAACTGCTTGCATCACAGATAAAGAAGTGAAATTTTCTGAGGGGATGAGTTCAAGCCCCTGCATACAGATAATTTAAAGTCTTGGTAAGACTTCAAAATCCAAATCTTGCTAGCATAAATTTAAGCATCTTTGCTCAAGATTTCAAACATTAAAAGAACTTATATGTGTTGTATATATCTCATATGTACTGGAGGATGATAAGTGTTGAACAGAATGGAGCAGGAGTGGAGTCCAACACCTATATGGGTTACGTTTTTTTCTCTTTTGTTGGGTAACATAATCTGGGTCGGGACTACGATATAGTACATGGGTAATTTAGTACAGTACCTTTTAGGGTTGCATATAAATTTGATGTTTGTAAGATGTTCTACCATTACAATTAATAAAAGAACAACTTCAATTCACTCCCATGGACGTATTGTCTTTTTTACTTTCTGCCATTATTTTCGATTCTTGTTCTGGTTTATATCTACAATATTCATGCAAGGGAATTGAAGAAAGGGAAAAGGTAAGAACTTAACCTTCCATTGTCTAGCTTTCTCGAGCTCAATAATGTCAGCAATCTCAGGATCAACCTCCTCTAATGAAGCATTCAGCTGCTTTGGCCACTGCAATTTTCATATTTTCTGGTAAATAACACAATCATAGAAAACAGGAAAATCTATCGCTGCTGATTTATTTATTCTCAAACACTTACAGAGACTTGACACTTTTCCTTCTCATAAACTGCTTCGCTGGATAAAGAAGACTAGAAAAACGAAACAGAAGTGAGAAACAGTAGTATACCATAATGAACTAAATCATTAAAAACAAATTAAATGCAAAATTTGAGAAGATGATGAGAACCATGTAATAGAGAGAACCGCCGCCATTGTAGAGAGTCTTGATGGGTTTTTCAATGGAAGATGAGAGCCTCCGAAGCGCCATGGCCATAGCCATCGCCATTAACAATATGGGTACACTACAGAAGCTAAGCTAGCAGAGAGTGAATCTGTTTGGTGTAATTAGTGAGTGGGTGTGTATGGGTAAGGAGGAATGGGTGAGATGAAGTTTGGGTGGTGGGAGAAAATTTGAAAATATTTCTGGTGGTGGTGGCGCCAGGACGCGCAACCAATTCTACTCTCATATGATAGCATCTTTCCTATACATGCCAAAAACCAAAAAAGAACATATCATATGATATTTTAAACTTGAGTTTGAACTCATGTATTATGAAAAATTTCCGCATGCATGCTCAGCTTAATTGGTATTTAAGTGATAAATTATAATAAGGAGGCTGAATCAAGACGTATTTGACAATCGCAGTATAAGAGTTACAACTAATGTGGTGGTCTCCCCGTTCTGGTCCTAGCTAGTTTCCACCTGGATCAAGACCGCTAGCAATCGTATGTGGGAGTTATAGCTAATATGGTGGATTCCAGGCACTTCACTGGTCCTAGCTAGCTTCCACTTAGATCAAGACCGCTAGCAACTGCATGTGGGAGTAATAGCTAATGTGGTGGTCTCCAAGCACTATTCTGGTCCTAGCTAGTTTCTACCTGGATCAAAACCGCTAGCAACCGTATGTGAGAGTTATAGCTAATGTGGTGGATTCCAGGCACTTCACTGGTCCTAGCTAGCTTTCACTTAGATCAAGACCGCTAGCAACCGCATGTGGAAGTAATAGCTAATGTGGTGGGTTCCTGGCACTGTACTGGTCCTAGCTAGCTTCCACCTAGATCAAGACTGCTAGCAACGACATGTGGAAGTTATAGCTAATGTGGGTGGGTTCCAGACTTCTAGGCATGATCCTTCTATGTAAAAGGCAGCGCAGCTGAGCCACTATAATTTATCCTTCTATTTGTGAGTTCTTAGAACAAGAAATTTTATTTTTTATGGGCAAGTATGCAAACCATCACTTTATGACTTTAAATTAAAACGTCATAAATTCAATTATAATCCATGAATGTAATAAAAACAAAATTGTATGCAAAAATTATGGACTTTGCATGTAGTAGTGAAGACATTGTTTTTGTTGGTATGGATATGGAAATCCAGCCATGAAAGCCTTATCCAAACTCCGACATTCTTAGCCACAGAGAGGTCGTGGTTGGAGGGATGTAAGAGGGAGACATGTTATGCAATTATTATAGTCCACATACCTCTATAGATCATACTATCAAATAATGTACATTCAATATACAAATAATATATTTTTAAATATATTATAAATGTATATTATATTGAGAGAACGTACATTATTTGAATACTGAAAATACATTATTGTGTATAATATATATTCAGTACAAGAATAATATACTTTTAGTATATAAAAAAATGTATTTTTTTGTTATGGTTCACACAACACTATGTAGATCTTTGCCATTGTCATATTATTATGAACTTGTGTCCTCTGAATTTGAAGGCTTTGTTATTGGCCCGCTCCTAAACTTACACTCCGATAAACCATTTCGGCCTGCTGACATCCAAATGGCAAATTATGCCCTGGACCCGTGTCCACAATGGGCCCAAAACGACATTGTTTTTCAAAAAAAACGCGTCATTTAGTTTAAAAAAAAAAAAAATTCGCGCGCGTTTTGCCGTTAACGGCGTTATTTTTTTTTGGATTATGAATGTACAGTTATGCCGTTATGAATGTACAGTTATGCCGTTATGAATGTACAGTTATGCAATTATGAAATTATGAACACAGAGCTCTAACATTATGAACTTACAATTATGAACATATATAGTGATAAAATTATGACCATGGAGCTTTAAAATTGTGAATATAGAGCTTCGAAGATTATGAATGTACAGTTATAGAGTTATGAATCTACAGTTATGGAGTTATGAATCTACAGTTATGAGATTATGAATCTACAGTTATGGAATTATGAATGTACAATTATTGATCGAATTATGAACAAAGAGCTCTAACATTATGAACTTACAATTATGAACATATAGTGATAAAATTATGAACATAGAGCTCTAAAATTGTGAACATAGAGCTTCGAAAATTATGAATGTACAATTATGGAGTTATGAATGTACAGTTATGACTGATGGGGTGTGAACCCCGTGGGCTCGGGGCCCAAGAAGAAAAGAGATAAAGCCCAGACAAAGAAGGGAAGCCCAAGAAGAAAATGGAGCAATCCCAAAAGAGATACGAGCCAAACCGAGGAGTCGGTTGGCCCAGGAGTCGGCTCGACCCGGAGGTCGGCACGGGTAGAGGGTCGGACTAACTAGCCGTTATTCCTAATTATCTACCCTTAAAAGTCCTATTTATCTACCTCATCCATAACCCCCCCAAATAAAGGCTACCTATTAAGTCTCCCACTTATTACCCCACTAATAACCAAGTTAATACCTATTAACTACCCTACTAAATGGTCCAACGGACACTTTTGGGATAGGCTAGCTATAAAAGGAGGAGAAGACAAGAAGAAAAGGGGGGATCCATCCATTCACTCATTCATCTACATGTGGGAGGACTCTCCCAAATACTACCACTCACTATTCTTTCATCACCAAGAAGGCTTCATCACTCTCCCAAAGAGAATGCATTCTTCCACAACCACTCTCCACTCATCCAAGTGAGAAGACCGCACGAAGAAGACTCCACATGAGAAGGCCCACCACTCTTCCATCCATGAAGCATACTCCATCTCCATGTACAAAGTATAGCTCTCCTTATACAATATTTCCATATCTCTATATACAAAATAGCCATACAATATGTACAAAAGACACCTACAAAATGCATAGTCGAATTAGGCTTGGCACCGCCCAAAAAGGCCCGTGGTTTTCCTTTCGGTTTCCACGTCAAAATCATCGAGCCCATATTATTTTAGCAAGCTTTATTGAAAGGTGTATCCTCCAGCTAAAGGTTGTGTTGGACCTCCTTGGGCCCGAAAACCCAAAAACCATCAATGACGTTATGAATGTACAGTTATAGAGTTATGAATGTACAGTTATAGAGTTATGAACGTACAGTTATGGAGTTATGAATGTATAGTTATTAACATATAGTAATAAAATTATGAACATATACTTCTATAACAAAGTGGTCTGAAATTAAAAAAAAAAAAAAAAAAAAAAAAAAAAAAAAAAAGAGATAACCGTGCCTAACGGCACTGTTACCCGTGTCCAGCAAGCATGCTGGACACGGGTCCAAGGCATAACGATTGCATCCAAATAGGCAAATTATGCTGTGGACCCGGTCTAAAACGGCGTTTGAATAAAAAAAGAAAATTGCTTCCTTCCTTGCCATTAACTTGATGTTTATCTTCAGAATTTATTATTCTATATTCACAATTTTAGATCTTAATATACAAATTTACAAACTCAATATTCACAATTGCATAATTCTATATTCACAATTCTTTAACTCTATATTCAAAAAAAAAAAAAAAAAATCATTGGTTGAGGAAACGGTGCCATTAACAACACCGTTATTTCAGACACGCAAAGTTGCATCGTTTTGAACCTGAGTTCATCTTGCAAGGTGAACCGGGTCCATAGCATAACAATTGCATCCAAATATCCTTCTTCCTTCATCATGTTTTGAACATCCAATTTACATGGGCTTCTGCCTTCTGTGATTGGAATCCCAGCCCATATACTTTTTTCCATTTAATCTTTTATTATTCTTTCATTTACGAAAAATATGTTATTGTTACTTGAACGCGTATTCTGAGATGAGACTTGTCTTATAATCTTAATCAGTAAATGATCATAACAAGATAAGTTTAATTAGATTACTTAAAGCTGACCGATTCAAATTAAGAAGATCAATAAACAATTCTCAATGAATTAAACTTAAAACTTATAATTATTAAGTTAACTGTTTGACCAATTTGACTAATTCTAATATTATTCTATATATGCTGATGATGATGATGAGTTGTTGTATAGAAAATTACTATTTGTACTATATTTTTAAACTAAAATATCTATCAAATAATGTGATATTCATAATGATAATTATTTGACTCCATTATAACTGTTGAGGTTATAATAACACCCAACAGTCTAGTATACAGTGCTAAGGTATAATTATTTGAGTGTTATGATAACTATATGTGTGAGAATGTTTAGGCCTGTCTATGTTAACCTTAACCAATCGGTTTTTTACAGTAAAACCCCAACTACTACTTAAAAGTCTGTTATGAATAAACTTATAGTAAAACTCCACCTACTACTTAAAAGTATGATAAACTTTCGTATATTTTCTCAACACAGACCGTTCTGAGCGTTAATTCAGCAGTTACGGAGGTGGTTGGCATAACTTAGACTTATGTCATGGACTGTTTTTCTGTGATCGTGTTACGACCCAAAAAATGTGAAAACGCTCAACTAGTTAGCAATGTCATGTGGGTGAAGGAGGCGTCAATAGCGTGGTTGTTCTACCTTGGAAGCTAAGGTCTGACCGAGTTAGGCATGCCGACCCGATTAAGTTTGGGGAGCCTGTCGCTAGTCTTGGGGACCGATACGATTCGAAGGGCACAACTGGTTGGGAGCTATTGTCGCTGTTCGTGGTAGGGCGAAGCCAGTGTAGTGTGGTACGTATGTAGGTAAAAGGTTAGGCCCCGGGATGCCGCACGGGCACTGTGCCCGTTTTCCAGACAACATTCGTGTCCGCATGCATGTACTTTTTGGGCTATTTTGAGATTTGATTTGTAGGCTAGAAGGAGCATCTATGCTATATAATTCAATAAGTCTTAGAAAGACTCTTGTATAAATAGTAGTACAAACCCACTTCCCAAACCAAGAGTAAATACCCAAAATGGTCCATCGACTATAGCTAAATTCACAAATTAGTCCTCGACTTTCAATTTTAACCAATTAAGTCCTTAACTTTGTAATTTTAACACAATTTGGTCATCTGTCTATTTGACCGTTTATTGACTGTGATTTTTGGGGATATATATGTAATTTCATGGTCCATCGTCGGTTTTTTAAGGTTCCGGTTGCATTTCCAGACCGCACTGTTACATTCGAATCCACTGCCGAAAGCAATCTACCAAATCCGGTCGCCTTTCTTTCCCTTTGGATTCAATGTAGTTGAGTTCGTACCAGAGCGAAGAAGACAACGTGTTTCCGAACCGGTGCAACGTCATCCTGGAGGCCTCCACGTGCTCCGACGAGAGCTGAAGGTTCTTCTAGAGATTGTCGATCACGGTCAACAAACGGTCAAATAGATGGAGGACTAAATCGTGTCAAAATTGTAAAGTTAAGGACTTAATTGGTTGAAATTGAAAATCGAAGACCAATTTGTGAATTTAGCTATAGTCGAGGGACTATTTTGGGTATTTACTCCCAAACCAATGTAGGACAAATGGTATTTAAAGTCTTTTCACTTTATTTTTTCAAGTCAAATGGGTTTATTTTGAGAATCAATTTCTCATTCACCCGTTATCCGTTTTGAGCGTACAATATATCAATCTCTTCTTCTCACTACGAAAAACCCGAATTTACTTTGAGCCGACCTAAATTGAAAATGAACCCTATTAATATTTATATCACAAAATAATCACTTAAAATACCATTTTACGCTATTTTTATCCACATTTGAACCACTATCTATGTGTGAATGACAACGGCGTAAAATGGAATCACGGAAATGGCACATGAAACGAGACACAGAACAACGTAGAGGAAGTCAGAGGAATCTAGTCAGTCTAGTGTGGATATGTTTTTTATGTGGCGTGATCGATCTGCTGCTTCTTCAAACCTCATAATAATAGATACTGCATGTGGACGTACATGATTTGCTGAAGCAAGATGATGGATTGAATCAGGTCCGTCCCCACTCCTCGTATAAAGCTTCGGTGGTATGGGCTGTCCCGACCCAACCACATGCTATCTGTCCTATAGGACTCACTGCCTTCTTCATTATTGTAACGGAAATGTAGTATCCCTATTATATACGCAAATTATGCCCTGAAAATGTGTTCACCGTGAATGGTAAACACAAGTCAAAACAACATCATTTTTAAGCAAAAAAAATAAATAAATCGCAGATGTGAAGTTAACGGCGCACGTTTGATCAAATTATGAATTTTCTGTTATGAGATTATGAATGTAATGAAAATTCATAATCTCATAACAGAAAATTCATAATCGCATAAAAGTAAAATATTTATTAAATTATGAATTTTCTGTTATGAGATTATGAATTTTCTGTTATGAGATTATGAATGTAATGTAAATTCATAATCTCATAACAGAAAATTCATAATTTCATAACAGAAAATTCATAATCTCATAACAGAAAATTCCTAATCTCATAACTGAAAATTCATAATTTTATAACAGAAAATTCATAATCTCATGGTTCCAAAGTGAATGTGTAGGCATGGTTCCAAAGTGAATGTGCAGGCATGAATTCATAATTTATGAATGTCCGTGATTTCGGACAGGAATGTGTAGGCATGGTTCCAAAGTGAATGTGTAGGTATGAATTCATAATTTATGAATGTCTGAAATCATTGCTCACCTCAAATTAAAGTGAAACCGCAAAATGTGAAAATGAAGAAGAAAAGTCACGCAATTAATTAAGAAAAAAAAAAAAGATAACGGTGTACTAACACCGTTGGAACCGTGTTCACCATGAATGGTGAACACGGTTCCATGACATAACGATTGTATTATATACATATCTTCAGATACAATTGAATTGATATCAGAATTAGTTTAGTAAATACAAGATTTTAAATTAAGGATCCATACCTTCAAAAAAAAATTAAGGATCCATTGTTAGCAAAGGCGACTGTGTCTATGTCTGACCCAGGTTGTGAAGTTTGAATTTTCTTTTTTGACACAAATGAAATTATTAAATTGTCGAATTTTTTAAGGTACAAATTGTGCCTTAACAAATAAATTACCATTTTTTGCTAGACGACACATGATTTCATTTAAAAAAAAAAAAAAAAAATTAACCTAAAAGTCAGACCAAAGGGTAAGTAGATTACTCATGTAATTGTAACTTGTAAGTTGAAAGTTGGACTCTTGTAGTTGTGGAGAACCATCATATTCTCATGTTAAAGATGTGTAGGCAATTTCGTTTAATTTTACAATGGTAACAAGTGAGAATATCGGATGATATTTTAAAAAAAAATGAAATTAATGCATTATAGTATACATTAAAAAAAAAAAAAATTTGAGGTAAATAATTTGAATATTAGTAACTCTCATGTAAGACGGATTATTGTCCGTGAGACGAGTTGGGTCAATATAGAAATGTAATACTTATATTGAAAATTGTAATAATAATAAATAATAAAGTGTATATATGTTACTTATAACCGAAAGTGCAATACTTTTGAGAAAATAATGTAATACTTTTAAATTAAAATGTAAAAAGTATTATATTTTTCTTTAAAAGTATTACATTTTTTCTTTATAAGTAACAAACACTTTATTCTTTATTAGTATTACATTTTTCAATATAAATATTATATTTTTATCTTAAACTAACTCGTCTTAGTGGTCTAATGGTACCCGGGTTGGACTTCCGTTTGGAAGATTATGAGTTTGAGCCTCAGTGGAGGCGTTATTGGTTCTTTATGTTTCAGTAGGTTGAGAAAGTATATGAACAGATACTACAATGTAATAGAGCCAGTAACTTTCAAAAATATAAATAAAACTCGTCTCAGAAGGACAACAATCTTTAAAACGATCTCACAAGTTTTTGCATTTTAATATATTAACAATCAATACACACTGTCGGGTTGTGATCAGTGACTGATCCAGATGGGGACAACTTTGCATATTATGCCGTTTTTCATAAATACTTTGACCTGATTAGAAATGTTGACATTTGTAATTATATTGAACCTGAACTATTACGAAATTGAGTTACATAATATAACTCCTAAAAGAAAAAAAGGTTGTATTAACACCAGTTGTTTTCTTTGTCCTTTATGTGACGAGTTTTGCTTCATCACCACAATCTCTTCTTACACACCTTGTGACTGGTCTATGATCAATATATATATTATGTGGTGATGAGAAAACCAATTTTGTCCTTTTGGGTATGTTTATATCCTAAGGGGCATTTGGTCCATGAGATGCTAACCTATCTTAAGAAATGTTAGATAAATGAAAATATCACATTTTTGAAAAAGTATATAATAAATTAAATAATACCTTGTAAAAATAAAAAAATCCCATCATATCATTTGCAAACACAAATGGCATGACCGGATTTTGAGGCGTGCAAAATGCACAACATCATAAGGCTCAATTTTTAGAAGGCCTAATATTTGCACAGTTCATATATACTTATTTGAAATAAAAATCATATATTTTACGGTAAGAAGTGTGATTTTTGCATTCAACTGGTGTTACACTGTTCATATTTATTTGAAATAAAAATTATATATTTTAAAATTTTTAACAATTGCGCTTATATTTTTGATAGGGCCTTATTTATTTATAGGAACGGGGCCACAAAAATTAAAAACCGACCCTTACAAGTGGTACAAGTGGACTAACAACTCCGTGGCCTATATTAATTGGTTCTCCATTCATTTAGCTTGCACTCCCACTTTCACTACGCGGCAAGGCTACGGAGTTCACAAGGTGGCTGCTGCAGAAGTGGAGACTACTATCATTATCACACTTTTAGTCAAATTAATCATCTATCTAAATATTGAATTTCACAAGTGGGGCTCAATAAATTTGATTAAACTAGTCTTCTTATTATAATAGGTGCCAATATTTGTGAAATATGTTTAAAAAGTAATTTATTTTACTTTTAATCCTCAGTTACAATAATATTTGATTTATTATGTCAAAGTACCTACCAAGTCCTTGTACTAATAGTTTTGTTCAATTTAATCAATTTACTTTAATATTTAGAATAATCAAGGACAATATTTAATACCGTTTATTTTTTCCTTTAAGTCTGTCTAGTGACAATGACATTGCCAATTTGCCATGTCAAATTTTGTGAGGTGACATAAAATAATATAATTATAAATATTTGACAGTACAAATTACAAAATTAGAAATTGGATTCAAACCCTTAACCTTTTACCAAATATAAGACTCTCTAGAACAAAGCTACACACTAATCTTGTTGGCCCTGTTTGGTAAGATAGTTCTTTTATCAGCTAATTTCGACTTATTTAATCACTATTAGCTATTTGACTTGGTTAAACATTCAATAGAAATATTTGTTTAATTAGCTTTTTGTAACAGCTTATTGATTCAAAATGCTAAAATTCAAAAATCTGCTCAAAGTAGTTTTTTACAATAAGTTTTTTAAGAAAATCATTTTGCATGTAATCAGCTATCAACTAATTTACCAAATATCTTTCTACAATTAGTTAATGTTATCAATTAATCAAACCCACTAACCCAATCAGCAAACAACTATTTACCATTACAATTTTATAGTAATAATTTTTAGTTATCAACTTAAAGAAATATTGAAAAAGAAATATTATATTTCAATATTTCTTTATAGCTTTATATTCCTAGACTAGAAATATCAGCTCCTTTCGACGATAATTGTCAATGTGCTAAACCAAACTCCAATCTATATCACAACCACTAACCTTGATCATAGAAACTTCGTTCTTAAATTATTTTATTGAAACATGATATTTTTCACATCATTTCAGTTGCATTTATCATGGAAAATAACAATAGCAAACATCCAATCACTTCTTGTCTGACAATATATTCCATCACCCAACGTCCCAACCTATGATGCTTCCGTTACTGGATGGAATTTAATTCTTGGAGGTATGAGAGACATTTCTATGGTACAAAAAATATAATTATTACAAAGCTAACCTTGTTAGTGGAGTAGTGATATTTGAGACGTGAGTGAGTGTTGTGATTGTTAGTGGAGTAATGGTTAATGTGTTAGCAGGAGTTAATGAGAGGACACACTTCTAGTTTTTTCTTCTACTATAAATAGCATGTACTACTAGACATTTCATAATGAAGAAGTAATACATATTGTAAAGTCTTACTTTTGTTTTAATTCTTCTTCTCCTCTTAAATTATATTTTAGATATATTATATTTTAAATTTTAATAGATCTTACATTCTTGCAGGAATGATTCTCATTCTTGTGATATTCATACAATTCTGACCAATAGTTCTTCTAATCGTCCTTGGTGCCTGGTGGCTCCTTGAATTTGATCTCTCCAATTACATCGCTCTTAGATTTCGAGGGTAGCAAACAAATATGCCACCACATTTCCCTCCCTATAAACGTGTTGCACGTGAACTTTCCAATCTTTATTTTTTTTTATACAACGAAAGAAAATAAAATGAAAAAGAAAGAAAAAAAAAAAGCTAAGACACTATAAAAATCCGAGTCTTGTAAGACACACAATATCAGTAGTTAGTAATGGACGAAATCCCTCTAGATGGTGTTCCAAAATATTCGAAACAATTGTTGTTTCATTTAAAATATTCAAACTTAAAACTTTACTGCAATATTACTTTTGATTTGATGGGAAGTTAATAAAATTACAAGTAACAATAATTTATAATATAGTGTAAATTCAAAAAGTTGAAAATTTTATTTTAAAATATTATTTATAAGTCTATATATGTCCTATTGAATTGACATTCAAATTTCTTTTTGAGACATTGCATACCTTCTGCTCTTTAATAAACTAAACAAAATTGTTAACTACTTCCCACCAAACCATGTTTGATGGCAATTCAATTTAAAGAAATTAAAAAAAAAAAAAGTAAGCAGCAAGTTAAAGGAGGCAAGAAAAGTTGGTAGCAGTGGACAGTAGTGCGTAGCATATAATATAGTTTTTAGTTATTGTAGTTATTTGGAACAATTTTAATTAAGTTGGTCAAATAGTTGACTTAAGACAAAAATTTCAAGTTTAGTTATTTACGGGAGTTAGACCTTCTTAATTAAAGCTGATTAGTTGTGGACGATATATACTAAGTTACTAAGTTTTTTGTGGTAACTGACTTCACCTAAAACACACATTTAAATGGTAGTGGTGAATTTTTTCGTAAATTAAAAGTATTGTAATTATTTTATTAATTAATTTGAATAATTTATATAGCCGATTAAATCACTGAAATCGAGGGAATCAGATCCAACAAATGATTTTAATTCATGATGGGTTTGTTCACTTCATCATTACCATTTGTTAATCTTATAAATCAATCAACTAACATAGTACTATACTATATTAATCCGACATTAATATATATATATATATATATATATATATATATATATACATATATATATATATATATATATATATATATATATATATATATATGCTAACTAACGTATACCAACTTTTAGAAGTAAGCTGCAAATTACAATTCTCATTTTCTTACAGTATGTTACTTCTCATTGTGTAAAAAACTTGATTCCCTTTTAATAAAATGTTGAATTTCAAAATTACAATTTAATTGAAATTATTGGTCTTAAAATATCATTTTTAGAATATAAGAAAATTTTATATTGGCCATGTTTGGATAATGATGAATCTATCACGTTTAACGTTTTAACCATGGTCAAAACGCCAAATTAGCAGATTGGAGTACGATTGGCATTTAAAAGAACAAAAAAATTTCTTTCTCCAAAATGTCTTTATTTATTAAAAAAGAATACATTTTGACTTCCATAAATGAGGCCTTTTGCACATCCATTTTTTGAAGTGCAAAAAATGAGCTAAATTGTTAGATAGAGTCTTGAATGGTCAAATTTAGCATCCTGCAACAATAACATTTGACAGGTAATATTGATTATTTAACAAATATAAAGAAATAAACGATACAATTTAATTTTGCTATCGATTATAACTAGTAATGTAATAGCAATCACTAAGAGCTTAATCTAATAATATATGTATATGATGCGTTTAGAAAAATGAAAAATAATATAGAGCTTAATAATAATGTTTATTTAAAAAAGAAAAGGAAATTATGGTAATCAAACAAAATGTGACAGCGTGACTGAAAGACACCGAAAGTGTGGGCCCACCGAGGGGAGAAAGGATAAACGTCCCCGCCTGTTACTAAGCTTTGTATTTGATTCCGTTCACTCACTTCACTATTATAAGAACACATGGCCCAAAACCATTTTTCGTCTTCTCACATTTTACAACTTTAGCGCGTATACACTACACTATGGATATGGGGCCCGATCCGACGCGCCGCCGCCAATATCACGGCTTCTACAGCTGCATGTCGCCGTCGTGCGTCCCCGTGCACGAGGAGTACTCGCGGATAAACGCCTGCCACGTCGACGGCGGCGGCGGCCGGTACCGGAGACCGTCCTCCTCCTCCTCCTCCTCGTGGGGGAAGATCATAAAGAAGTTGGTGAACGACGGCAAGATCATGTGTAGATCCAAGCCGATGACGACGTCGTTCCAGTACGACGCCGTTAGCTACTCACAGAACTTCGACGAGGGGCGCCGCGACGACGAGTTTCCCCGGAGACATCACGTTTGCCGGGATCTCCGATTGAATGTACATAATTAGTTTGCTTTATAAGTATAATAAAGATTAGTAGTGTCTGTTTTTGTGTCTCGTTACTTTGAAAACCTCCGGCCAAGATCTATTCCTCAATTAAAGCACATATATACATACTGCAATGTCAATTGAATTGCTTCATTATTGCTCAATTTCAAAGCTTATTGTTAATTAGCCATTAAGCATTCTTCAATTTTGGTTTCATATTCACAACTTTACAAAGATGAATCCTCTTCCTTTTTTCTTCTCCCAAAAGGTTGAATCCCCAACCCTACGGGCACTTACACTCTGGCCCGACAGAATATCAGGGAGGATGTAAATCACGGAACTTAATGATTCAGCAAAGAGGGTCAAATGCCAGTGCGCACAAGGAATTTGTCCACTTTGAACATAATCATTTTCTTTTTTCTTGGTTTACTATAAATGACACACTCAAATTTTAGGGGTTTTTTTTTTTTTTTTTTTTTTTTTTTTTTTTTTTTTTTTTAAGCTTAATGATGCGCACTGATGTGTTTTGTACCACAGCAAATCAATTTCATGAATTCATAAAATCCGTAAATGGTTGATTTTGTCTAGATAAAGAGCTTTACTACATGTACTCTATATTTTACACTTTGATGTAATAAAAAATGATAAGTTTTTTTTCATCTTGTTGATCTGTCAACATAAACATTTTGATAGCGGAGGGAATAAAAGTTGAGAATAAAATTATATCTTACAGTAAAAGTAGTATTTTCTTTAGATAAATTGAATAAGTATTATGTGAGATCATGAGACATATAATATTTTTGACTGTTCATAAAAAAGTATTATATTTTAATTAAAAAGTAGATAAAATAATAAACTTTGTAAACTTGTAGGTATTTAAGTGTTTTGGTGATATTAGAGGGGCAATAGAAGAGGGTTACATAGTAATTTGAACGTAGTCTTTTGATTAAAGTATCATAAAAGAGAAGGATGTTTTGTATGCATAATGCCAATCTTGCCCCTAATAGATGGATAAAATTACGGTAAACTTTAATCTGCCATCTAATCTAATAGATGGATATATAACGTTAGCGTTCCACAAAAAAAATGTCCAACAAGTTACATTGGAATCTTGGTATGTTGGTTTATCCGTACGTTTGATTATGTGTTTTTAAAGAGAGAATTATGCTCCAAAAAAGTAAATAGAGATTTTTTTTTTATATGAATAATGTTATTTACTCCACTTTATTTAGAAAAAATATCAAGCATATGTAAGCAGGAAGTTAATAGCTCATTGAAGACTGAAGAGTACTTACATTTTAAAAAGATTTTTAATTATTTGATAGGAATTTTTAGATAAACTTTTTTGGGATAAATCACAAAACTATTCATTCTCATTTTGTGTTATGTGTATTTTTTTTTTTAGGAAAAAATGTAATTATTATTGTTTTTTTATAGATATTTTTTTATACGATGAAAATCTGCAATAATTATTTGATAATGTGCACCAAGTAAATCATATTTTGACTGATAACTTGTAAATTATACAAAAAGGTAAACTACTAATAAACTGTAAAAGAAAGGTGAACTGCACTATGAAAATATTATGTGGGTAAATTTTAGTGCGGTCATATTTACAGGCAAAGTAATGAATTTACCGAATATTTTTTGTACAAATAATTAATTTGATGAGCTGGTTAAATCAATTCTTCAGTAATACGTAGCCAGCTACTCCCCGAGTAGGGTTAATGTGGCCCTTTGTGTCCTTTTCTTGCCATTTGTACCTTTTTAAAAAAATAGTACTAAATTTAAATATTATTATATTATTATTAAATTATGAGAGTAAATTAAAATAATAAGAATGTACAGCATAGTTCAATTTTAAAAATGGAAGAAAATTGTATGGATAAATATAGTTTTAATAGGTATCGTTGTGTTATTATTAATTATTTTTAAATATTATTTGTCTTTTATTATTAATATGTTATAATTAAAAAAAAATACTTCATAGTTAATAATAATTAAATATTAAAATCATAATTTTAAATACAAATAGAATAGACATAAGTTGTTCATAATAATTCGATATATAACAATTAACACAATAATATATATATATATATATATATATATATATATATATATATATATATATAGAGAGAGAGAGAGAGAGAGAGAGAGAAAACTGTTCAGGTGTGAATTCTTATTATCATGTGCATTTGTGCACTATCACCAGCCGTGCATGTGAATTCTTATATATGATTGGGTTAATTGTTACATACCGAATTATTATTAACAATTATTAAAGGTAAATTAATATATTAAACTTTAGAATGAAAATGCAATAAGTTACTTTTTCATTTTCAGCTTATTAACATTTGACATCAATAAGCTAAGCCAAAAATCTATTACCAAATACTCAAATTAGTTGTTTGACCAGTCAAACAGTACAAGTAAAATTAGTCAAACAAACTAGACTTTATTTAGCTGATAAGTCATTCTCCTAATACCCCAATGATCTATTATTAATTTTATAAGTTTAGATATTTCAGCTCATTTATTTGTTAGTAATAATATAATGCATTTAATATCATTTGAACTTAACATTTATTTTAACCATAAACTCAGTAAATTATGGTTACATTTTTAGAATTATATCTCAAAAGTTTACAAACACTATTTTGCAAATACTAAAATATTGGTTAAATTAATTGAAGGAGATAATTCTAGCTAATTAAATTAAACAAGCTATTGTAAGTTCCTGCTGGCTCCAATTCAGTTCTGCACAGGGCATCGCCCACCTGCCTGAGCATATATGCATCCTAGATAGCGTAATTGTGACAACCTAAGCTACCTTAAACCTTATCATATACAAAATCATACTATGATTTTGCGTGTAATTAATAGCAAACAAATTACAGTCTACAGACACCCCTGCCACCCATCCAATGCGTGTTAAGAATCACATTTCACGTTGCTGCAGAGTAGTTGTACCTCATGCATGCTGCACTCTCATCATTTACCTGCAACATGCATGCACCCATCTGTTATGATATATCAAACGCTTATCATTACATCAAAAGCTATAGTTAGGGTGCTAGACTCTCATTTGTTAGGATATATCAAACGCTTATCATTACGTCAAAAACTATAGTTAGGGTGCTATTAGACTTAACCCTTCAAGTCTCGGCCCAACAATCTGCACACTCTTAGCGAATGTGTAACTTTATTTCTTTATACCGCTACATTTTCGAGAGACATGATGCTGGACTTGGCCCTTCAGGCCTCTGCCCAACAATCCTTGGCTAACAGGTGTTAGACTTTGGCCGTTCACTGGTCTTCGCCAAACAGCATCTTATCTTCTTTTTGGATTTGTTTTGTAAGGAGAAAACCGGAGTTGTAATCGGTTTATTAGGAAACTTGTGAAGCATAATATATGTAAATAATAAATTTAGTTGAGACGAGGTAGGCTTACGTTGAGTCTAATGCTGTGGCTCGATCGCTGAAGTTTTGAGGTTGGGGTTGGCTTAGCTGGAGATGTATGTGGGCGTGGGATTCTTCACTAATGGTGAAGTCATATGGAGAAATGGTGTCCCCATTCACTGTATTTGGGTCCCTTGTGCCATATACCTGGAACCAAAAATTAAGCTTATTTAGCTTCTTACCACCATTAGTTTTTAGTCACTGACGAAGATCTCTGGCAAGCTAAGATTTAATGCTTGAAGTTTCAACTAAATCTCACTTACTCGACAAAAGATCACAAGGTGATAATCCAGGTTAGATTATCCAACCAAGGAGACCTATACTGAAGAGGTATACCAGTCTAAGTTGCACCTAGTCGACTAGCTCAAACGAAGCCTATGTCACGGTTACTCCCTAACCGGCTCAAACTAATTAAGAAGGTCTATACTGAGGTGACCAGCTCAAACCGAAAAGCCAATAGACTGTTCTCATTCCCTTAGAATTCCGTATATCTTGTTGTTGAATAATGTTTACCTTCTTAAAGAGTTCCAAGTTTTCCTGGTGCACGAAACTCCCCTGCGTGGATTTAACAGAAAAAAACATCCTCGGATCAACACACTTACATATATATAGGTTTCCATTGTTTAAGAAATTAAAGTACCTTGTTGGTTAGTTCTTGAATCTGATCAATTAGTATTTGTTCCTGCAGAGTGCAGAGGTTAAATTAATAAACTCTTGATAGACTATGATCCATATATTAGCAGATCAGATGAGAATGAATTGGTTAGTTACTGACCTTCTTCATTCTGATGCCTCTCAAACTCATTTCCAGTTGGTTTTCAAGATTCTGCAGCTCTTTAACACTCAACCCATACAGTTCTCCCATTAATTTCCTGGTTTAATTTTGTTGCAGTATATATATATGATGATGATGATGAGTAGAGTTCAGTACAGTTGATGAATTGAATAAACTGTAAGATTTAATTTTGTGGTATATAATATAATATTATTTATATTACCGATGATCTTCTTGCATGTTGTGTAATTGTTGCCTCAGAATTGCTGCTTCTGTTTGCCAAAACTAGCAGCAACATCATATCATATCATATATTAAACTGCTCAGCGTGCATCCAAAACTTGAAAACTTTCAACATTAATACAAACTGATGAAACTAATTAAAGTGTTGATATATATGGTAGATATATCAAGGCCGGCCCAAAAGAAAGAAGTCCAAGTATATAGGGCTCCAGAATTATCTTTCAATGGAACTATATATGATTGTTCAAGTCCAAGTATTTGTTCTTATTTTCTATCCAGAATTATTGATTTGGATCAGGGTCAATTAATTCCATCAAAAGTGTTCCTCCATTTTTGTGTGCTCGGCCAAGACAGACGAACTATCTTTCAATGGAACTATATATGCAGCCATGGCGTGGTGATCGATCAAGTAAGAGATTAATTAATAATCTTTGCAGCTCTAAATGCACCAGCTAACTAGCTTGCTAGCTAGCATGGATTCTATTGAGCTTTGATGAACAAACGCCATTGCTGAATGCTATGCTTCAGAAATTGAGACTCATTGCATGTTCTTGCATATAATTCCATTAAAAAATAGTTCGTTCCTCTTAACTCAGCACATATATCCGGCTAAGTTTGCCAAATTATCTTTTTTGTTACCCCATATATAATAATTACTTCGAGTATATATTCAAAACTCAAAATTTAGCTCGATTAAAAAAACACTGAAGTTTGAGCTTGGCTCAACGGGAATTATTCTACTTCAAATTCAAATAGCTTAACTTGATTTCATATACGGCAAAGGCGCAAAGTTCACCTTGTGACCTAGGTAAATTAGTCCATAATCGAGAAGGCCGCTCCAACTTGATTTCAAGTGCCTCAGTAGCGCAGTGATATAAGTGCTTGTTTATTTCTCAAGATTTTACCCCTTGTAGGATTCAAATCCGGACATTTGCGAGCCACCACAATCACTCATACTTTCACCACTGAGCTATGCTTGAGGCACTTGATTTCATCTCTTTTAGTTGATTTAGTTAACAATTCCTCCACCTATTCTACACCCTACCCTACTTCTGATGTATGATGAATATATTATAAATGGACTCGATACGAATCAACCGTACCCAAAGGAAACCGGACCCAACCAGCTGTGGGGCTCCGGAGCCGAGCCCGACCCACCCAGGCGTGGCCTAGCCTAGTCTCGTCTGAGGCCAGTGCTCGCTGCCTGGGTTGAGCCCAGCGCTCGGCTGCTCAGGCCGAGTCCAGTTCTCAGCCACCTAGGTCAAGCCCACGCTCTGCCGGGGGCTTGGTCTTCGGCTGGGGCAATGCGTGCGGTGCGAGGTGCGGCCCATTGCGGTTATTTTAATCTCCCGCCCCTTTCTCGCGAGACGGTTAGGAGTTGATTAGTATAAAAACACTCATCTTTGTCTAGTTAAGACATCATTCCATTCTCTTGTAATAGCTTGACACATCTCATTAATACAAACTTTGTCTCCGTGACTAGCCATTCACTACATTTTCCATTCCATTACCTTTGTCTTTATCTCTTATTATTTATCATTATATTATCGAGTTATTTGAGTCGTACCAACGGGTCAATATAATCCTTCAACGTACTAGCTAACTCTTTTGGTACCGTGATTCTCTTGTATCTAGTAGTCACAATATTGACCTCTAATTATTTAATTAAAATCGAGCTACGACTATCAAATATTTGAGGAAAATTCTTGTCACAATATTCAAATTAGTATAAAAATATGGTGTGCCTGGGAGATATTTACCTTGAGTTCTGATGCTGGATTCTGAGGGGATTGAAGGCTTTCATCTTGTGTCTTGTTGTAGCGTTCAATTACTGATCTCATGCTGCTAATTAATGAAATTAGATTAAAAGGGAAGCACAAAAAGCATATGTAATTCTCATAATATTATTAATGTTCATTGTTTAAAAAAAAAAAAAAAAGAGGCTAGCTTTAGTTTAATGTTATAACTAATTTATATTTGAATCTTTCATGATAATGAAGTTCAATATGACACAAGTATAGTGGGTTGGAGCAACTTCAACTAAATTACCTTATGCATTAGTTTACATTTTTGTCAATCTAATACAATCAAGCTAAGTCTCTATACATGATGGATAAAATTTTAAGTGTATTAGTTGATGAAGTAGTCCATTACAAAAAGACTATGGGTTCGACTTTTATTAAAAGTACAGATGAAAGTCAAATGCTGTGTCATTATATGTAGAGTTTTAGTCTTGTTAATTATGGCTTATTATCATGCAACATAGCAAGAAAGTTGTATTTGTGAACTTATGAGATCAAAATGTATGCATATACACTAGACAAATACAAATATAAATAATGTTGTAAGGCATTGCTAGAAACCTAGCTAGGGTTTGCCCACTTGAGGTTTATATATGGACTTAAGATACATAAAGTACAGTTCATCTTTAATATAGTACATATATGATTTATTGGAGAAAGACACTTTAATTTTCCTAATATTTAATTTATATAGCTTGCTTTTAAATTTATGATATATTAATCAACAATTTATATATGGATAATTATGAAATTCATTTTCATTAGTTAATTAAGGTTTGTCTAATTAATTTAATCACCAAAGGAAAAGGTTTGGGATGAGTAGCTGTAGCTTTAATTATTTTATTTTATTTTCTCCCATAGTGTTGCATGCAACACCACATTCTATGTGCTGATGAGTAAAAAGCGCAGCTTGTTTTATAAACTCAAAGATCCAAGAAAGCATACTTAATATAATCTCAAAATATTCCAATGTTTTAATTAAGGCATATATGTGTTGTTATTTATTAGCTTGTGTAGGTTTAGCTAGTTTAATTCTCTTACTCTGATATATATTACAAACCGACCAATTTCAACTATTATTAACAGAAACGAAATATTACATCATGTAATATATATCAGCATTTACAAGACAAGTGGTGTGAATTTTGTATTTGATTATAGTATGTAGTTTAGTACAAAAACCTTTTAGTTGATAAACTACACGTAAACTATTTTAACCCTAACATTATATGTTGTTACTAGCTAGTTTAATTTGTGTTTAGCTGGTTTAATTCTCTTGCTCTGATATGTATTACAAACCAATTTCATCCCATACTACCACATACATAAACGGAATATTATGACATCATGTTATATACATCAGCATTTCTAAGTTAGATGTTTGTCATTTATATATGACTTTATAATATTTTTGTCTAAAATCTTTTAGTTGATAAACTGCACGCAAACTATTTTAACCCTAACACTATATGTTGTTACTGGCTAGCTTGTGTTTAGCTGGTTTAATTCTCTTGCTCTGATATGTATTACAAACCATTTCATCCCGTAGTACCACATACATAAACGGAATATGTTATGACATCATGTTATATACATCAGCATTTTCAAGTGAGATGTTTTGTCATTTATATCTGACATTATAATATTCTTGTATAAAATCTTTTAGTTGATAAACTACACGTAAACTAGTTTAACCCTAACATTATATGTTGTTACTAGCTAGCTTGTGTTTAGCTGGTCTGATTCTCTTACTCTGATATGTATTAGAAACCTATTCCATCCAGTATTTACCACATACATAAACGAAATATTATGACATCATGTTATATACATCAGCATTTTCAAATTTGACGTTTTATCATTTATATCTGACATTATAATATTCTTGTATAAAATCTTTTAGTTGATAAACTATACGTAAACTAGTTTAACCGAGTTTTAAGTATGTAGTTAGTAGATGTAATATATAGGACAAGAAAGAAAGAAAAGGGAAATTATTTGCACAAAAGAAACATATGGGGTTTCGAAACCAGCGAAGAACAAAGACAGAACAAATTATTAAACAGTACATATAATAAAATATATGAGGCCATTAATTAATTAATGAAACAATTAAGAAAAGTAAAAGACCTGGTGCTTGCAAATTCATGGAGCTTCCCTGTGCTGGAGAAGATCATCAATCCCACTTCTGCATCGCACAGAATCCCCAGCTCCTTCGCCTTCTTCAACAACCCATTTCTCCTCTTCGAGAAAGTGACTTGCCTGTTCGTCGAATTGTCGATCCTCCTAATTACAACCTTGCCCCTCCCCATCCTTCTCCACACTATTTCTGGGGGGTTTTCTGCAGCATGCAAGCAAGTACCAAACTGGAAGATAAAAAGTTCAGATCTTTATCTGCAGACTTTTACACACACATATATATATATAAACAGTAGATATATATAGCAAAGTTAAATGAAGAAACCACTGAAAGAGGAAAGATGATTTACTGGGGTCGGATAAGTGTTGGGGGATGATAGTACTTAGTAGGGTAGAATTGTTGAAGAAGGTTTAGGTGGTTGGTTGTTCACACCAATTATTCAACATGGAAATGGGGGTTTTATAAGCCAGATTAATACATAAGTAAGAACCTCAAAACCACTAATGTTAGCTGTTTGTTTTCGGAAACAGCTAGGAATGTGGTTTCCCCTTTAAATAATGGTATTTGTATACAATCATATCCTGTGTTTAAGAAAATACTATGTAGGTCATTTGATATTAGCATTAGTGTTTCAAGTCTTATCATGAGCAATAATGTATTAAGTGAGTGGTCCTAACCCCTCCAAATTTAGTTTAAAATACAGGAAAGTTTAGAGTAAATGAGCAATAATCAAATTTTATACAGGAATTAAATACACTAAATTTTTGGGAAGAATTTAGACTCTAAATAATTTAGAATTTGGACTGTAAATTTGAATATTGCTCATTTACTCTAAACTTTGTTAGAATGAGCATTTGTTATAAATAAAAAAAAAGAATTAAATACAATATAAAATTTAACATGAACTTTGACATGATATTTTTCATTGGATGATTTAGTTTTTGATAACAAGTTAGTGAGGTCCAATTCCTGACACCCAATTATTATTAGTAATGTCAGGATGGATTTCAGGAGGGGAAAATTTTTAGGGGAACAAAATATTTTCCAATATATATAATCTAAAAATATGATAAGTCTCCATCTAAGTTATATTCATGATTTATGTCCGTTTTTTCTATTAATTTTTTTTTTATATATGCATTATACTATAAGAGTTGTAATATACATTTTTTGGAACAAAATATCCCTACCGTTATAACTTCTGTTATCTTTTGCCATTATTATTACCATGTACATGCATACAGAATATCTTTTCTTATATTCTTCAATGGTAATTAATAATGTATATAGACATTATATCTTGGAGTAATATAAGAAAGAGTAATGTTAGAGATCATTAATATTTTTCCCTCCAATTCATCTCTCGTGATGTGACAACATCTAATTGATAACTATATTTTATTTTGAATTAGTGATACGGTCAACCAATTCATGGCACCCAATGAATAAATGTCATATCACGAGAGAAAATATTTGCAATTGTTGTAATGTTGTTGTTTGTGCCCGTTGGCCTTTAGCTCCTAACCGGTGAGTTTCAGGATTGAATCAACAATAAAAGTAATGGATAGAGAAGAAGGGAGTGACATGATTTCATTTCAACAGCATCCTCTTACAAATGGATTACACACATATCACTGCTGGAAATTATGGAATTTCCGACCACCTGAAAGTGATCTTAAATCAAGTCGAAAGCCTTGTTCCGACCACTTTTGGTATCCGGAAAAATCTTTGTTGCTATTTCCGACCACTTTTTGCTTTCGACTTGATTTAAGATCAATTTCAGGTGGTTGGAAATTTCATAATTTCCAGCAGTGTATATAATACCGAATAATAATGGCATACATAATGAGACATTAATATGTCTGTTACAAACGTTACAAAATAATGGCCACCATTAATATTTACAACACTCCCCCTTGGACATTATTTGTCCATGATCTTGCCTCGTTAAAAACTTGCTAGGAAAACCCTGTGGGAAAAACCTATACAAGAAAAGAGTACAAGGTATATGGATACTATATTTAAATATATTCATGCCTCGTTAAAAACTTCACTAGGAAAACCACGTGGGAAAAACCTAGTTGAAGAAAAGAGTACATGATATTCGTAAACTCATATATTGTACCGATTGCCTCGTTAAAAACCTTAATTAACTTAAGAAAACCTCGTGGGAAAAACTTAGTTAAGGGAAAAAGAGTACAACCATAAACCTTCAAGGCATAATCTTCAGGAATTTGGGGTTTGTCTATTTAAGTATTTGCCTTCAAGTCATAATCTTCAGGATTTTGAGATTTGTATATTTAAGTATTTGCCTTCAAGGCATAATCTTCAGGATTTTGGGGTTTGTCTATTTAAGTATTTATATACAACTCCCCCATTAATATATCATACTCATACCTCGTTAAAAACCAGACTTGAAAAACCCATTCGGAAAAACTAATGAGGAAAAGAGTACATGGTATGTATATGCTGCAAAAATTATAATTATTAGTCCTTTTAATTTAAGACCCAATCTACAGGATTGACTCGAGCGAATATATACGCTGCAAAAAGTGCAACTATTAGTCCTTTTAAGACCCAATCTATAGGATTGACTCGAGTGAATATATACGCTGCAAAAAGTGCAACTATTAGTCCTTTTAAGACCCAGTCTGCAGGATTGACCAATCTACAGATTGACTCGGGTGAATGTACTTCCCGTCTCCCCCTGAAGATAACAATCTTCAAATTCTACATTGCTTAAAGTAAAATCATTGTTTCAAAAGAGAAGGGATATGGTACAATCTTCAGGATTGTCATTAGAAGTTATCAAGGGATGTGTCACAATCTTCAGGTTTGTCAATAGAATTTATCATATTTTCTCATGATCATCTGGACCAATAAAAATTATTTATAGTTTATAGAGAAAATTGTAAAAAATGCCCCTCTATAATATGCCAATTATCAATATCACCCCTGAATTATGAGTGGTGTAAATGTTGCCCCTCAATTATCAAAACGGTGCACATATAGCCCCTCCCATAACGGACATGTGGTTCTCCGTTAGTGTAGGACACCGTTAAGTCGGAGTAAATATGTAATTTAGTTGTTTTTTCCCTCCCTCGATTTGAAGTACCAGGGATGAACAACGGTGGGGAACCACAGGTTCATTACGGGAGGGGCTATATGAGCACCATTTTGATAATTGAGGGGCAACATTTACACCACTCATAATTCAGGGGTGACATTGATAATTGACATATTATAGAGGGGCATTTTTTACAATTTCCCCTATTATATTTTGTTGCTCCCCCTAAATATAATAATTTTCTTTACCTACGCATATCAATCTTATGCATATTTTGTAGGTATACATTTGCTAACTTGTCACTGGAGTAAATTTTCTGGACAAATATTTTATCACTCTTCTAGAGTTCATGTGGATTAGTGTATTTTATGTCATGAAAAACTATATACGTTTTTATTTGTCCCAAGTATGATGACTTCATGTAAAAAAGCATCAATATGAATATTTGTGCATTGACTTGCTATTCCTTATCGTATCTCTTAACAGTCGCTATAACAAAGCGAGAATATTGTAGAGTAATGAAGAGATGAAAATATACAAAGTACATCTATAAGGACAAGTATTATCCTTTAGGCTTTTAAGATGCTTTAAAGTTTAAATTGATTTATAATATATCAATCCAAGTCATGACATTTAACATAATGCCAATATTCAAATGACTTCTCGAAAGACATATTTTATACCCTAAGGATATTAATGGATATTATTTAACATCATTTCCTTTTCTTTCTAGGAGAATCACCAAATCACTCTTTACAAATTACAAAAATAAGATGTGAATTTGGGAATTTTCTGTCTCAAAGAAAATGTATTCAAAAATGATGTTTTGAAGCAACATACTTCTAGCCCTGAATTATCTTTTTAGGTTAAAATATTCATTTATCTACTTCGGGAGATTATTTGGACATAGACTAAATAGTATGTAAAATTTCTTTTAAGGAAATGCTCGATCTACAGGTCGATGTAATACTTGATTTTCCATCTCCTTTATTTTAAAATAAGCCCCTTAATAAGTACCTAATGGTACATATTCAACAATTGCTTCACTATTTTAAGTTTGAGTAAAGCAATTGTACTTCAACAACAAACGTGTTGTGATATTTACTTTCTTTCATTTTTGAGAATTATAAATCCATCAAGGATTTTGATATAAACATTAGAGTCTAGTGACCCATAATTTCTAGGTCATGACTTTAATAAGCTGCATATCTAAATTTATTATTCTGACAATTATGTAGCGGAACTTTTAATGATATTCATCTTGGGAGTGTATACTTGATTCCGGATTTCTGCGTGAACCCTTAGGCTACAAACTCGCTTTATATCTCACCACCTTATCATTCCCCTTTTTCACTTTTGTCGATCTCTTTCTTCCTACAAAGTTCATCGGTTAGAGCTAATGGCCAACGGGCACAAACAACACAACAACATTACAACAACAATGAAATTTAGAAAGGGAAGAAAGCATTTTCCAATACGAAATAAGTTTGATTTCATTTAGATTTTAATTAAATGTTACCATAATTACATTTAGTAATTTATTGGCAAATCTATAAATTGTTACTTTAATAATATTAATCATACCATAATTTTTACGTACTCAAATTAGCAACTATACTTTTAATATAATATAAATTCTAGAACTATGATTTA
The DNA here is from genome assembly GCF_001879475.1 of Ipomoea nil. Classification (NCBI taxonomy): domain Eukaryota; kingdom Viridiplantae; phylum Streptophyta; class Magnoliopsida; order Solanales; family Convolvulaceae; genus Ipomoea; species Ipomoea nil. The sequence continues at coordinate 1,675,919 of NW_017619627.1, read as the reverse complement.
GAAAAAAAATTATATACTATTATTTAAAAAAATATTTAAATAGGAATAAGAGTCAAATAGGCCATCGAACTGCACACAATAATTCAATTAAGCTATTGAACCTAAAAAACCAACAATTGGGTCCCTAAACTAACCAATTTCAAACAATTCTTCCAATTTAAAGGTTTCCAACAGGTCAACATGTCATTCTTCCAAATTAATTATTTTTTAAAAAATAAATTGTAAAAAAAAAAAAAAAAAAAAAAAAAGACTTCGGCCGGAGACTTATTATATGTATATATATATATATATATATATATATATATATATATATATATATATGTAAAAATTAAAAAAAACATACATATTATATGTATATATATATATATATATATATATATATATATATATACACATACATATATATATATATGTGTGTGTGTGTGTGTGTGTGTGTGTGTGTGTAGGGAAGGGTTCAGGTGCGGGAATGGCTTCCCGTGCGGTTGTGCGGTTGGACGCACCTTAATCATTAACATGGCGCATCTAAAATACACAAATTACCACGCACATTAAGTCCACAAACAAAGCACCTTAAGAACACAAATCACTCACCTTTAAGTACAAAACACAAGCACATTAAGCACAGAACAAAGCACTTTAAGCACAAAACTCACACACTTAAAATTTTAAAATGTCTCACATTAAGCACAAACTCACGCACATTAAGTACAAAACCCACGCACATTAAGCACAACCTCACGCGCATTAAGCACAAAACCCACGCACTTTAAGTATTAACTCACAGACCTTAAGTTTCAACAACTACTGACATTAATCACGAACCTCACACACATTAAGCACAAACCCTACGCACATTAAGCACAAACTCCATTCACATTAAAAACAAATCTCACGCACCTTAAGTACAAAAGCTCACACTTTAAATTCAAACAACTACTCACATTAAGCACAACCCCACGCACATTAAGCACAAAACTCACGCACCTTACACATAAGACTCACGCATCTTATATACAAAACCCACGCACATTAATCACAGAACCGCTCACCTTAATTTTGACCTAGATGCAAAAATTACAAAATTGCCACCGCATTTTTTTTTTTTTAATTTTGATAATCCTGGATGTTGATTTAAGCGAGCTGAATGGACCAGATTAAACCGCACCTGGGCACCCTAACCGCACCAGAACCTATATATATATATATATATATATATATATATATATATATATATATATATATATATATATATATATTCGATCCCTCGTGAGAGCGACTTATTAGCGTTTAGACTAATTATCAACTCTTCTTGTGATCCGAGAGTTTCTCTCGTCATTCAAGACAAAAAAAAAAAATTCAAGAAAATAATCAATATTATATACCTTATCTCATTTTATATGTTTTTTTTTTTGTTATTCATTGGTTAAATAAATTCTTTTATTTAATATACTTTTAATATTTTGTTATTATAATATATCTTAAATATATAAATTTTATTCTGTAATGCTAAATTAAATATTATATAACATCGAATTACATATAATTTGACTCAAGTTTTATTAGATGTGTGGGATATAAAGGTGACAATTTTGGTTATTAAAACTGGGGTGCCATACTGGCATTGTGCCAATGAATGAGTACTATAATTAATGGCAGCCGTCGCCGTATGGGTCAATGACACGTGGGGATTCGAAATTCTTCCTGGAAATAGTAGGGGATAAAAAATTGGTTTCCCCTTTAAGTAACGTCAAACCTTAAATTCTTAAAAGACTACAAATTCCTTGGAAACCTAATACATAGTTACATACTCACATTGAAACTTTGGGGCGTAACGCACTATACCTTTTGCTATTCCACCTAAATGTACAACCGTTCTGAAAGGGTACTCCAAATCTCGTGTAGTCGTATGAATATAATATAATTTTTATATTAGAATGTTTTGCATTTAATTTCTTGTTAACACTTTTTTAGTTAAATATGTTATACATGTCTTTCTAGTATAATTTATTTTTCTTGTGTGAATGACTTACTTAGTGCATATCCTCACCCGTCACACATGATTTTTTTAGTGTGGTTTACCTGTCATGTGTGATTAGTTTACTCAGTACATACATTTGAGTAGTGACTATAGATTTCTCTCGTCACCGAAAAAAAACGTAAATATACATACATTCGAATAGTGACTATAGATTTCTCTATTCACTTTTAAAAAAATGTGAATGTACAACCACAAACTAATTGTTTAATTATTACTCCGTACTTACTTAATTAGTGGACTGATAAATTCAATTAAAATAAGACATAAAATAATTGAATTTTTTAGGCTTCAGGAAAGCATAGTAGTGGTTAGAAACAATATAATATTAGGACATAATTATTATAAAAAAAAAAAGCTAAAAAATAAATAAAAATAAAGAGTTGGGTAAAAAAACATTAGTATTGAGTCTTGTGAACAATAATTTTTATCCGAGAAGCATTATGCAAAAACACATTCTCTAGTGTCCAAACTAGCTAAAAGATGAATTAATTAGTATTGGGTTACGGGGTAACCCATGATTTTAATTTGCTTTTATAGTTAAGTGATTAATTTTGATTATTTCTCTTTTTTTTTTAAAATTATTTTAAGTGAAAGGAGAGGGTAACTCAGAACGTAACTATTATTAGGTGGTTCTCAGAGTGATCTAACGTCAAGAAAGAAATCAACCTGATTGGCATGGTAGTGCAGCACCTCATCCCTTAAGCACCTCGTCCTTTAAGCATGAAGTTGGAGATTCGATTTCCATCCATGTTAATGGAGCAAACCATTTGGTCAGTCTCCTACCACTTAGAAGCCTCTGAATCTTCATAGTGCTTCAAATTAGGTGAGTTGGATCATGCCTACCCCGAGTAAGCTCTCATGGCTGTTAAGACATTTCAGTGCACTGATGACATGAATATTAAAATTAACGTTATTCGTTAATCCTGGAATTAATTAAATTAGTCATGATATGATGTCGAGGGACCAATTATCCGACATGCACGTGAAAGATTCAAGTGAAATTATTCATTTATTCGTCAACCTAGGAATTAATTCCCTTAATTATTAAGGTTACTTAATTAACTCTTTAATTCATTCTTTGGCACTAATTATAATAATTAATTCATCTCCACTTTCCAGTAATACCTCTCACACGCTTCAGAGAGTTCTGAATCTTCTGATGATTTTTCCCTCTTTCCCTATTAGCCTCAGCTCGTTGACCAAAGAAAAGCATGTTATATGGTGTTTGATGGGTTAGGGTAGTCGGATTCAGTGCTCCAACTCTGCTCAAGTGATTGCAAATTAAAGCATTCGGGGATCGCCCACCCGACCTTCGAAAGGAGAAAGGAATCGGAGGGACATGAGTGTAGTTTGGCGGTAATAGAGTTAGGGATGATCGTAGAAAATTGTTTGATAAATTAGTTGATAGCTGATTACATGCAAAATGATTTTCTCACAAGATCGGTTACAATGGAACACTCATCTGAAACGCAACTGTCAGTAATATTGTATTATCTTTATAATATATATATAGTTTGTATTAGTGGTTGTAGATTTAGTCTACTATTCTAGCCTAGAGTTTAGGAGCATTAAGTGGTAGCTCTTCTATAGGTCTTATCTTGTAATTTCTTGTAACAAATTAGATTTTGAATTCAATCAACTCATCGCAACTACAACGGAACACTTATCCAAGAACACAGCTACAACAAGAATCTCATCCGGAACCTTAATAAATGAAGCCGGACACAGAAACTTGCCTTCAACGTATTCACTGAGATTTTTACCACAGAGAAAGGGAACAAGTTGAGTCTTCCATTACAGATAGTTTGAGAAAGTATGTTTAATGGAGATAATGTGATGGGCTGTTTGTAGGGTATTTATCGGGGCTGTGGTTGGATAGACAATATCGAAAATGATGCGAGAAGAGGATGTGGTGTCACTGGCCCGTGGCGGTGAAGTTTTTTTTTTTTTTGGTAGGGCTTGTAGCCATAGATCGTTTGGTCTATTGATACTATATGAGAAAAATAGTTTTGGAAATGATTTTATTATTGATCAATCTATGATATATAAAAGTACATATGAAGATATGTATTTTTAAGGATACAAAATGCGCGTCCCCGTCAGAATAAGACAGAAATGGTAAATGATAATATTCCTAATAATATAGGAAGAGCTTGAAGGAGAATGAATTCTAGTGTGCCTAGAATATAGAGTCCTACGATTATCACTCCTCTTTACATTCTTGCTTGTAATCCGAGTGATTGTGTTAACATACCCTCCAGTGCTCCAGTTGTAAAATCAACAATGTTCATATTCATTATTAAATGAAGGAATAAGGGTCAAATATGCCATCGAACTACACACAATTATGCAATTAGGCCACTCAACCTAAAAAACTAACAATTAGTTCCCTAAACTAACCAATTTCAAACAAACCTTCCAATTGGAAGGTTTCCAACAGGTCATCCTCCCAAATTAATTATTTTTTAAAAAATAAATTTTAAAAATATAATTATTAAAAAAAAATGACTCCGGCCGATTTCTTCGTCTCCAGCCATGGAGAAGAAGAAACTCCTCGTCTCCATGGCCGGAATCCTGTTTTTTTTTTTTTTTTTTTTTTTTTTTTTTTAAATTTAAATAATTAATAATTTATTTTTTAAAAAATAATTAATTTGGAAGAATGACTTGTTGACCTGTTGAAAATCTTCAAATTGGAAGAATTGTTTGAAATTGGTTAGTTTATGGACTCAATTGTTAGTTTTTTAGGTTCAGTGGCCTAATTGAATTATTGTGTGCATTTCGATGTCCTATTTGACCCTTAAGATTATAATTTCAAATTATTATGTTTGAGAGACAGACTTATCACTGAACTAGTATATGACTATTCAAATAGTAAGTGTATTAGTGATAAGTCTTAGTGTGGAAAAAAACCAAACATAAATAGAGACACACAATATTGTAAATCCAATTCGATATAACAATATCTACGTCTAGAGAACCACCATCGTACAGTCCAATCCATTATCTCAACCAGTCAATCATACAGATGGTAAAGAGATCGCAATCTCAACCCAATGTGTGTTATACCTCACAAGATAGCAACCCAATCTGATGAAGCTTATAGAGGAAATCCAAACAGTCACATGTCCAAAGAGTCCCTCGTTTGGAGATCCACAGTGCTACTGTCCGTTCCATTGACTCACGCACCACTGCACCACAGTTGTATGGAATACGGTCCACAGATCTTCTCAATAGATCGGCTTGTATGGAATACGGTCCACAGATTAGCACAATGAAAGTTGTCTTCTCAATAGATCGGCTTAGCTCTAAACATTTTTGAGAAGATGATGATCCGAAGAATGTACGTACTGTTAGTCGCACATGAAGAAGAAGAAGCCTCTCAAGTGTAAGATACTCTCTAGTGTGTGTTCTCAAGGCTGTAAACTTCTTCAAATAAATAATGAGTCTTCGAGTCTTGGATGGCAAGTAATCCTTTAGAGTTACCATGTAGACGAAGATCACTTGCCATATTTCTTAGGGAATTCCGACTTCTTAAACTCTGGTTTCCAAAAGCATAAATATGAAAATCTGCTCCACTGGTTCTAAAGGTAAGTCGGTGAAGATGTTCAACAAGTTTCCAAATCTTCACTGGTGTAGGAACTGGTCGGTCAGAGACTCCATCCGTTGGAATAACCTACACATAACTAATTTGCCACAATATAGCCAATTATGTTTTAAAAAAAAAGGTTTACAATCAAAACACTAACAAATCTAACCTGTAATTTTTTAAGATGGGCCATCTTTAGGAGAGTCGAATATCCAGCATGTATTAGTGGCTAGATAAAATATAAAAGAATACAAAAAAACACACTCCATCCCCCATGGCTAACAAGTTCTTTGTCACCTCAGGGTGGAGGCTTGCAGAAGTATGATATGGTGCCAGTGGGAAGTAAGGAGGAAGCACAGTTCATGGATTCGGAGATCGAGCAAAATCGAGCTACAAACTTAGCTTTTCGATAAGTTAGTGTTTTCATTTAATATGAACGAAATTTTAAGTGTTTGATCTTCCTAGTTCTTAAGCTATATTCTTTATTGCTTTTTGCTAGAGGGCTGCTTTGGCAGCATCCTCATTCTCATTGGATCCCTGTCCATGTGTAGGTCTCATCATCGTCTCGGGGTCTTCCTTCCTCCTGTTCTTAAAAAAAATAAAAACAAAACAAAACAAAACAAAAAAAAAAAAAAAATTATGTGACTTAGGGTTTTTAGAAGAGGAAAATTTTCACATCTCTCAGCTAGCAGACGAGCATGATGAAAGCGTGTGAGGGTTGTCTGCCAAGACGAGCGGCGATTGGGCGATGCCATGTGACCAAATTCCATTAAAGCAGCCAGATTCTCAGGATTTTATCGGAGAAATTAATGATTAATATAAGACCGCATTCTCCCTAGCTTCGATCTAGGTGAGGCTCCATTACCAACAAGCTTGAATCAAACAGGTGTCAATCATCAGCAAATGATATGATACACAGTTCGAAGACCAAGAAGAAAGCTTTCCTGAGATTCAACTTCACCTTTCTTTATCAAAACCACTCTTCCTTTCTGACTCATCCTCGACACACAAACTCAGTTTTGATGTTTCCTAGGTTTTAATTTATATATTCGTGTGTGTACTGTGTTCATACATACATGTATCCATTATTCTTTTTGCTTTTCGTTTCATTTGAGAATGATGTTCTTAGGGCAAAAGCCGCAAATGAAGTTTATCTGTATGGAGAGAATTATTAAGAAGACAACCCTTTTCTTTGGAGTGGGAGATTTGTCTCCCTTCTCATCCTCCATGCCCACGTGCTTCCTGCTACTATAAGTATATCAATATATCATATGTATAGAATACATGGGTATATATGCATGGGATGTATCATATATTAATGACGAATTCTATTACATAGACTTCTAATCTCTATTATCTCATTTTCACTCCATAAATAAAAATATCAATATCAAAATTTAAAGAGTAAGTAAAAGTAGGTAGTAAAACTTGGAATCCATATAGTATTTTCTATCTATGACAGTGTAAAAAACTGCAAATTGTAGCAAGTACTGTACTTGTTACCAGGAATATAATACGTACGAAATTGCAGCAAGTACTGTACTTGTTACCAAGAATATAATACGTACGAGAATGGACGGCCGTCGTGCTTGACTCCGATGTTTAACGTTGTTTCGGGCGCAGCTTTTTGGGTATTTCTTTGTATCGAACTGTCGAATGTAGTGCATTCATTCATACTTATGGCCTCATGGGTAAGAGCAACCTCAAAGGTTTTTTCTATCAATTTTTTGTAGAACCAACATCCACACATCATTTACTATCTCACTCAATCACAAAAATCATTCTCCCTATTAGGACAACACCAATAAGACTATACAAATAAGTTTTTTTTTTTTTAGTTTTTAAGGTGTCAAATAGAAGAGAATGGATGGGAGAGAGAAGAAGGGAAAAGTGGGGAAAAAAATAAAAAGCAAACGCACAAAGAAAAAAAAAAAATTAAACATTTAACGCGACGGCGGTAAATGCACGAAATGGGCCCGCCTGCACCTCTTTTCTCCACTTTCCCTCCTCCCCATAGGCTACATTCTCCTAACATAGCACAAATCACTATTGTGGTTTCTCTTAATTTTAAGTTTTTTTTTTCATATTTTTTTGTGGACTCATCATTTTACTCCACTAAATTTTAATTATTTTTTTATTTATTAACATTATTAGTTTTTTCACGCACGCGAATATGATAATGCCCCATGGTTATTTTTAAATAAGTAATTCAAATTATATATAAATGCAAGATTATATAGTAGATGTTCATGCATAGGTAATTGAATATTGAATTTGTTTATTTAAATCAGTAATTCAAAGTCTATAAATGCAATATAATATATGAGAGATTGATTATAATTGTCACTAAAATAAATGTTTGTAACTTTGTAATAAGATAGTCTAAATACTTAGTCTAAAAACGATAGTCTAAATAAATACTACTTTTGGTTTAAATTTCTCTAAGGGTGTGTTTGGAAATCCGGCCATTTTCCGGGTTTCCAATGTTTGGAAGGAAGGAAAATTTGAAGTCAACTGAAAATGAGGTATTGGTCAATGAAAAATGAGCCTATTTTTAAGGAAAATAACTTCCCCTTTAAAAAAGGGAAAGTCATTTTCCGGACGTTGACTTCTTCATTTCTTCACGTCAAGAATATCTGACTTTCTTCATCTTCACTGGCTTCTTCATCCTCTGACTTTTGGGCTCACTGGTTTCCGGCAGGTTTCCGCCGGAAACTTAAGCACTGGTTTTCTAAGCTTTGGTTTCCGGCGGAAATCTGGTTTCTGGTTTCCGCCGGAAACTAAAGGTTTTTAAAAAATAATAATAAACAACCCATCTGGTTTCCGCGCAGAAACCAGATCTTGGTTTCCACCGGAAACCAAAGAATATCTGGTTTTCGGCGGAAACCAATGAATTTTCTGTTTTTTTTTTAATAATTTTTTTAATAAATAATATTATTTGATTTTAAAAATAAATTATTATTTATAATATTATTGTAAATTTTATATATTTTAAACAAAATAATTAATTATATAAAATGTTTAATTATACAATTCTACATCATTTCCAGAAAATGAGCCAAACACAGGAAAGACAATTTTCCATTGTGCAGCCAAACACAGGAAAGGAAAATGACTTCTGGAAAAATGGCTCATTTTCCAAAAGTTATTTTTCAAAAGTCATTTTCCTGCTTTCCAAACGGACCCTAAGGGGTCGTTTACTTCATTTCTCTGTTTTTCCATTTCCAGTTTTCTATTTCTCCATTTCTCCAGTTTTTCTTCTCCATTCTTCCAATTTTCCATTTCTCCATTCCTCCAATTTTTTATTTCTCTAATTTTGTGATTTTATTAAATACAATTATCTTATATTCCATTTGTATATTTATACAACAAAGATAATAATAATAATCATAGTCATAATATATTATAATAATAACAATAACAATAACAACAACAACAACAACAACAACAACAACAACAACAATAATAATAATAATAATAATAATATTAATAATAATATTAATAACAACAATAATAATAGTAATAATAATAATACTAATAAGAAGAATTGAATAATAATAATAATAATAATAATAATAATAATAATAATAATAATAATTGAATAATAATAATAAATCTTGAAGAGGCAGCCAAATGGAAGAAGATTGAAGGAAAAGCTTTAGGCAGGAGAAGCTTCAGGCATTAAAAGGAGAAGAAAAAGCATCTTAGTAGCCAACAGGGTTCAATACCAAGACCTCACGCTAGCTTACACTGTTCATCCGTGTATTTCCATTCTTTCATTTGGAAACATTAGTTTTTCTATTCTCCAAAATCCTTAAGAAGATTGGAAAATGGAGATGGAAAAGACATTTGGAAGAAGAAATTTAGTAAACAACTTCTCCATTTTTTATTTTTTCCACTTCTCAATTTCTTCATTTTTTTGGAAAATCCTCCATTCTTCTAAGTTGGTAAACGACCCCTAAGTTTTCTTAGTTCTCTTCTGGATAGCACTGTCATTGTCTTCATCTTCACTACTTGTCCTCTTCTTTTCTATTACTAATGTGTCATGTGTAATTGGGTTATTGGTGGTAGCATAGTAGGTAGCGTCATGCAATGAAATTATATGGTGTAGGAAGTTTTAGATTTACCTCGGTGTGTATATGACTGCGATCTTAGTTGTACTATGAACTATTTATCTTGCAAGTGTCGGTTGATATTTGACCGTGGTAGTTTTTCCCCTACATGTTTCATGTGTTGTGAGATGTGTGTCGTAGATTATCATGTGAAAGTATTGAACAAAATATTAATATTTATTATATTTGTATAAAATACTTGGTAAAAAAATATATAACATATTTTGTATTATAACTTTAATATTTAATTACAAGATAGTGTAAAAAGAAGACAATTGATAATATAGTGAATATAATCAATTAATGAATTTGAAGGTAAGAAATTTTTGAATTGTAAAAAATAAAGATAATATAACTAATGAAATTATATCTCGTTTTAATTTTTTTTTTTTAATAATGAATACTTTTTTTTTTTAATAAGGAAAATTATTTAAAAAAAAAATACTAAAATCAAAATAATATGAATCATTCATTTTAAAAAACAATTACACAAACATTTTTTTTTGTTCCCGTCAAGGGCATAACTTTATTGGCTCTTATTAGATTTGTATTTGTAGATAAAAAATTATAATTACAATTATTATTTTTTTTTAATTATATTTAAATTAAATATGTCAAAATTAAAATAAAATTTTAATTACAATTTTTTAATTCTAATAATATCGTATCAAAATTATATACTACATTTATATTGCATAAATTTTTGTTCAAATTTTAAAAATTTAACAACAAAATTAAACAAGAAAAACTTTTTTTAAAAAAAAAGATGGCGTTGTAACATCCAGCTTAAAAAAGAAAGTTTTATTTCAGAGTGACAGCCAGCTGGTGGCCACTTTGAAGCGCCCTACATTGGCATGCAGTGCTCCCTTCCCCCCTTGTTTTTTTTTTTTTTTTTTTTTTCTCCTGCAAAAATTACTGTCTTTGCAGAAGAAAAAAAATCAATGCTCACATTTGTTAAAAATCATACAACCAGATTTTAGCTATGCAAAAATCAATATAAAAATCCCTACCGGGGATGCTCTAAGAACTAAGAAATCAGAATAATATTTTCCTTGTCTCATTTTATCTATTACATTTATTATTTGTTAGTCAAATTAACTTTTTTTTTTTACTTATTTTCTTGGAATAAGGGTCAAATAGGCCATCGAACTGCACATGATAATTCAATTAGGCCACCGAACAAAAAAAAAATCAACAATTAGGTCCCTAAACTAACCAATTTCAAACAATTCTTCCAATTTGAAGGTTTCTAACAAGTCAACAGGTTATCCTTCCAAATTAATTATTTTTTAAAAAATAAATTTTAAAAATTAATTATTAATTATTTAATTTAAAAAAAAAAGGACTCCGGCTGTGGAGACGAAGAAATCGGCCGGAGAAGGTCTTCTCCGGCCGGGTCCTGATTTTTTTTTTTAATTTAAAAATAATTAATTTTTAAAATTTATTCTTTAAAAAAATAATTAATTTGGGAGGATGATCTGTTGGAAACCTTCAAATTGAAATAATTGTTTAAAATTGGTTTGTTTAGGGACCTAATTGTTGATTTTTTAGGTTCATGGCCTAATTGTATTATCCTGTGCAGTTCGATGACCTATTTGACTCTTATTCCTATTTTCTTTAATGTTTTAAACTTATTTTAAAATTTAATTTTTTATGTTTAATATTTAATGTAGTTTCTAAATATATAAATTTTATACACTAATAATAAATTCAATATTATGAAAATTGAATTAAAAATAATTTTAGACAAGTCTCGTTAATCGAACTAGACACATAACATAGGACGCAAGTAGTATAATTTAATCATATATTAAACTTTGAAGGTATAATAATAATAATAATAATAATAATAATAATAATAATAATAATAATAATAATAATAATATTATTATTATTATTATTATTATTATTATTATTATTATTATTATTATTCTTGTTGTTGTTGTTGTTGTTATTTTCAAAAAAACAAATTAAAATAATAATAATAATAATAATAATAATAATATTATTATTATTATTATTAAGAAAATAAATATTATTTTAAAAAAATTACATGAAGAATAGAAACTTGTAATGGGTTCATGAGGCTCATATTCAAAAATGTTCATTGATTAGGTTTATTTAAGTCAAGGGGCCTTAAATTAATCTAATTTTCTCATGAGGCCCATTTGAAACTTATATTATTTTAGGCCCATTAACTACTCCTACTTAGGTTTATTTAAGTCAAGGGGCCTTAAATTAATCTAATTTTCTCATGAGGCCCATTTGAAACTTATATTATTTTAGGCCCATTAACTACTCCTAGCAATTGTTATGCCATGGACGCAGGTCCACCTTACAAGGTGGACTCAGGTCCTAAACGACACCGTCTAAATTTTTTTTTTTTTTTTTTTTAAATTTACTTACTTCCTTGCCGTTAATTTGTCTTTTGTCTTTAGAATTCGTTCATCTATATTTACAATTTTTGAATTGTATATTGACTGATGGTTTTTGGGTTTTCGGGCCCAAGGAGGTCCAACACAACCTTTAGACGGAGGATACACCTTTCAATAAAAAGCTTGCTAAAATAATATGAGCTCGATGATTTTGACGTGGAAACCGAAAGGAAAACCACGGGCCTTTTTGGGCGGTGCCAAGCCTAACTCCACTATGTATTTTGTAGGTGTCTTTGTACATACTTGTAGGGCTATTCTCTACACAAAGTGTTGTGTTTCTAATAATATAGCAATAATAATATAAAGAAGAGTGATGGAATGGTGTGGAAGAGTCCTTCCATGTGTATGGATGAGTGGTGGAGCCTTCTTGGTATGTTGTGGAATGAGGCCTTCTTGGGAGAGTAGTTGTGGGAGAGTGATAGTAGTCTTCAAGTGTGTAGGAAGAGTGCTTGGGAGAGTCCTCCCCTGTGTGTATGAGTGAGTGAATGGATGATCCCTTTCTTCTTGTCTTCCCCTCCTTTTTATAGCTAACCCATCACAAAAGTGTCCGTTGGACATTTAGTAGGGTAGTGATGGGTGATAATTAGGGGGTTATGGAAAATAATAATAATGGGGTAATAAGATGGGGTAATAAGTGGGAGGTTAGGAATGGTGGGGTAGTAAATAGGACTTTAAGGGTAGATAATTAGGAATTTAATAGGGGCTAACGGCTAGTTTTAGGCCGACCCTCTACCCGTGCCGATCCCACACTCGCACCGACTCCCGGGTCGAGCCGACTCCTCGGCTTGGCCCGTATCTCTTTTGGGCTTACTTCATTTTCCTCTTGGGCTTTGCTTCTTCTTTTTGGGCTTGATCTCTTTTCTTCTTGGGCCCCGAGCCCACGGGGTTCACACCCCATCATTGACAATTTTAGAACTTTATATTCACAATTTTTTATCTCACTAAACAAAATTACATAACTCAATATTCACAATTACAGAACTCTATATTCACAATTTTTGAATTCTACATTCACAATTTCATAACTCTATATTCAACAGTATAGCACAATTTTGAATCTATATTCACAACTTTTGAACTCTATATTCACAATTACAAAACTCTATAATCACAATTTCATAACTCTATATTCACAATTTCATAACTCTATATTTACAATTAAAGAACTCTATATTCACAATTACGGAACTCTATATTCAACAGTATATCACAATTTTGAATCTATATTCACAATTACAAAACTCTATAATCACAATTTCATAACTCTATATTCAACAGTATATCACAATTTTGAATATATATTCACAATTACAAAACTCTATAATCACAATTTCATAACTCTATATTCAACAGTATATCACAATTTTGAATATATATATTCACAATTACAAAACTCTATAATCACAATTTCATAACTCTATATTCACAATTAAAGAACTCTATATTTACAATTACGGAACTCTATATTCAACAGTATATCACAATTTTGGATCTATATTCACAAATTTTGAACTCTATATTCACAATTACAAAATTCTATAATCACAATTTCATAACTCTATATTCACAATTACGGAACTCTATATTCAACAGTATAACACAATTTTGAATCTATATTCACCATTTTTGAACTCTATATTCACAAAAAGATATCATTAGCTGAGAAAACGGTATCACTAACAACACCGTTATTCCAGACACACGTTTTGGACCCGGATTCACATCCAGCATAATTTGCCCTACTTCTAGTTCACACCGGTAACGAGAAAAACTACCCAAGATATTATCGTTATCAAGGTGCCAAATTGACTAGAACAATTTGAGCTTTTAATGGCAATCCTCAGCCCTCATTGTCAGTTGCTCATCACAAAATGTCTCAGTCATTCCTCAAAATATCGATCGACTTTCAGAATCCTATAAGAACATATTAACTTAACATTATAATTCTAACAAACAAAAAATTACAAGAGAGTAAAACAATTTAAAATGTTCATTAATAATCGACTCAAAATAAATTACTCCGACTCAATAACCTAGCGAACTTAGGTTGTCCTTTTTCCTCACTATCTTTTATTTTTAGTTGGCAGGTGACATCCAATTTTTCTTACAAGTTTGATTAAACTATAAAAGGGACCATTCAACGTCGAGAAACCTAGGAAATCTTTAAAAACTTGTGCTTAATAAAGGGGGTGGGGTTGGGAGGGGGGGGGGGGCGGGTGAAATCCGTTAAAATAGTCAATCATCAAAGTACACATATCACCAATTCCGTAGGTTTCAAATATTTAAAGATCGAATATCTAACTGGGCAGGTTTGTTCTGTCTTCTTCACAACTGCTTCTATTCTCTCATCATTTTAATTAATTTTTGGTTGAAGAAGTCATGTATCATTGAGTACAATGATGTCATTGGGATTCCATAATTGTAGAGTTGCAGTACTGCTATCATGACAAATAATATATTATTGTTAATTTATGTAAAATTAAAGTTATTCTGCAAATACTAGCTAGATATATGAAAATCAAGCAACTTACCCCAGGTTTAATAGCCATTTGATGCTTAATTAGGATAGTAAAGTTACAAATGGTGATACACCATGCATCTGCATGGATGACTTGCATAGGATGCTAAGCTAGCTACATTATATTGAGAGGTGATTACATTTATAACTTGATATCTTCAAGAACATCTATCATCACAGAGCCACCTACATACATACATATTACTCAGTGAGGATCATCTTGTGGAAGAAAGATTTGGTGAGCCATGATTTCCAGCTTCTTGTCCCCTTCAAACCAGTCACCACCTGTGGCCTTCCTTCTGTCATCAATGGCTGCCTGTTCTTCTTGCACAGCATGAAGTTCCTTTCCCCACAATTTCCTATTGAACTTGATGCACTCAAAGCTGGACAAAAAGATATCATAATAGTAAGCTAAGTCACCATCCATGTTTGATTTTGATTTTTTATCTTTTTTTTTTTGTGAAAAAAAAAAAATTCGCAGCAACTATTTGAGAATGTGCAGTACGGTGTAAACTCAGCCTTAAAACGGTACCTAAACCATCTTAAATTGTCCATTAACCAGTTCAAATTAAACCAAGAAGGTCAATATGACATTTGAACTGTACATTTAGACAGCTTAAGCCTAAGAAAGTAAATCAACCTAAATTGCCCATAATAACTGATCCACTCAAATCAATAAAGAATTGAAAGTCGAACTTGTAATATACTAATTACAAGTTAACAATCAACCAACTTAATTGGAGTTGCTCACCTTCGAAACCTGAAGTGACAGGGTAGAGGAAGAAATGATGGGGGTCAGATCCAAGAAGCGGAAGGCGCCCCTGGCGAGCGTATTGCTTGAGAGCCATGTCCACCACCCCGACAACCTTATCATCCTCGTTCACAACAAACCTTATCGGCCCCGCACTTCCAAACACGTTGATACTGATCAACAACCTCTTCTTATTCCCACTCTTCTGCCTCTGCATCATCGTCATCTTCTCAGAAAGGCTTTTCTTCATCTTCACCTCCATATATATTCTGGGTTCTACCTACAAATTAAATGATGATCGAAGAAATGAAGGAGAAGAGAATAGCAGCAGAGAGAGAAGGAGCGAGCTGAGAGATCGAGCTTCAATTCAATTCCCAGAACTGGCCTGGCAGGCATCAAATGCGTGCTTGAAGAGTTATTTGCTACCACTCAATCGGTGTGTCAATTAATTTTCTGCGCAAATTAACAGCCCGCCCAGAAGAAACGTGGATGCATGGGAGAGAGACAAAAGGCAAAAGTGGGCAAATTCTTGGCATGAACCAATTAATGAACTTTAATTTAGATTGTTGTGATTATATTACTCAACAAACAAGCTCTTATATAATACCAAGGATATAGTTTATTTAATATATATATAAAGCCCCTCGTATTTTACCCATATTTGATATATACACCCACAATTATACCAAACTGTCAACTATAAACCACCTACACTTCGGGTGAAATTTTTTCTTAACAAATTAATATCTCGAATTTAAGTGATATGAATATATAGATTGATAGGATTTAGAAAAGTTTTGTGTATAGACTCACATATAGTAATTTAAATCCGAATTAATCCTCGGCACCGAAGCAGTAATAGATAAGGATTGTATATGGCCTGGATGTATCCACAACGTTTTATATGTGTTTGTGCATGATGCGTCAAGGAAAGAAGGTATTAGCCAACTAGGGAAGGCTGACTTTAATGTCTGGCCTCGTATGTACTGATCATTATGTATTTATTGCTCACTTCACATAATAAATGGTATATATATAATCGAGATGAAATGAGAATTAATAATTTTGTGAGAAGGCATGGACTAATCTTATCTGTTCATTGATAATAATCAAACGTTATGTGTTTGTGTAATTAATTAGGATGAAGCATTTGAAAATACTTGATAGTACATTCACAATAACTGATAGTGTACTCAAGATTTATAATAGATAATAGGGAATATACAAGTACGATCAACCGTATCTGGTGGAGTTTGTCTAAACCGACCATATTGACCCATATTGCCCTCACCTCCCGACCACGTTTCCCGATTCAGACGAGTGCCCTATAGACTCGACTTTAACGCCCCGTCTCATTGCTCATTCGGTCATTCCCAACCGGACGTGACAAGGAAGTTCACTAATGTGACTGGTCGAGTGGTCGTTAAGTCTTTTGCCCTACAATTAACTTAAATATACTCTCCAGACAGAACAAATAGTCCTATCATGTCCCATAACCTTTTCAATACCATCTGGACACCGGGCGTAATAATTATGATCGGTAAACCCATGATGCTCAACACGTGTAAGACATGTCGAAGGACCGGCATGCTCACTCAGACTTGCCTATAAAAGACGCATTTATTACTATAAGGAGGAGATCGACTTTTGACCCTTTTTCTCACCTACACACTCCCAAACACACCTCATTCATTCCTCGACCTCAAAATAGAACGCAGGTTCCGTTCTATCTCTTTTCATACTTGTTCATACTATATGCACATGACTACGAGCTACTTTAATTTTTGAGCGTAGACCTCCGTATTTAATTTGTACTATCAAGTGCATTCATATGTATGCACTATTAGTTATTTAGTTATCCGCAAAAATATTATCGAGCATTTTCATATATACAATCATAATTACAAAATTTACCATCTTAAATTGATAAATGAGATTAGTTTATTTGTTTTTACAAGACTACTCATTAGAGCTGACTTTATATATAGAGAGAAAGGGGGGAGGGGGTACATTGAATTGAATGTGAATATAGTATATTCATTTAAAAGCATAATAATTCCTTTCTACTTTCTAGTTCGTGAATACTAGAATGCCTTTGGTGTGAGTCACCAAACTTCTTGTATTTTTTTTTATTTTTATAAAATGATAAGTGTAACATCTGTCTATTATAATATCAATTAATCAATGAATATCTTTAATATAATTCTTGAATATGTCTAAATATAAAAACAGATTAAAATATGCCGTACACAAAATAATTTATTTACATATAAATCTCATCAAAATTGCTTCTATTATTGATGTTCGACGTAAAGGTACCAATAGAATAGAATCAAACTTCTATTGTTCCTACTGATGCATTGGTCAACGCTTGAACAGTTTGGACGTTAGTCATTTTTAATTTGTCTATTATTAATCACAATTATTGTGGCATATAAAATTTAGAAGTTAATAATTGTCTAAATTAATTTGCTACGTTGACATAAGATAGTAATTAAGTGATTGAACAAATTGACCCGTGGTATGTACGAATCAATAAGTTTGAATAAGCAATACGGGGTTAAATAATGGTAAAGGAAAAATATTGTAGTAATAATATTGAGTGGATTAATGTAAGAATACTACAAGAAGGTTGTGTAAGAACAAGACATGATTTGTAATAATTAAACAAGGCTAATTTATAGAGTAAATACCTAAAATGGTCCCTCGACTATAGCTAAATTCACAAATTGGTCCTCGACTTTTAATTTCAACCAATTAAGTCCTTAACTTTGTAATTTTGACACGATTTGGTCCTCCATCTATTTGACCATTTGTTGACCGTGATCGACGGTCTCCATAAGAACCTTTAGCTCTCGTTGGAGCACGTAGAGGCCTCCAGGATGACATTGCACCGGTTCGGAAACACGTTGTCTTCTTCGCTCTGGTACGAACTCAACTACATTGAATCCAAAGGGAGGATGAAAAAAGGCGACCGGATGGTAGATTGCTTTCGGCAGTGGATTCAAATGTAACAGTGCGGTCTGGAAATGCAACCGGAACCTTAAAAATCCGACGATGGACCATGAAATTACATATATATCCTCAAAAATCACAGTCAACAAACGGTCAAATAGACAGAGGACCAAATTGTGTTAAAATTGCAAAGTTAAGGACTTAATTGGTTGAAATTGAAAGTCGAGGACCAATTTGTGAATTTAGTTATAGTCGAGGGACCATTTTGGGCATTTACTCCAATTTATATCTAGAGATTCTAACTAATTTAGTTAACTTCGTGGTAGGCCATAAGACCGGGTCAAGGCTCGCACACATGAGCTACAGGGGTGGGCCAAATCCGACAGCCCAGGCCCCGGAAACGAGCTCCGAGGCGGAACGGCGATTGCCCAGGACCGACTGTATGTAGAACCACTTGGCTCGAGTAGCCTCATCCAGGTCCCTTGGTTCGGATCGCTCCGTCTGGGTTACCTTCTTCGTTTGTATCGCCTCTCTTGGTCTGGACCACATACCTTCTTGGTCTAAGTCACCTTTTTGAGTCCCGGGTCATTTTATTGAGTTCTGGTTACCTTCTTGAGTCTGGACTCGTAAATTCTAAACTTAAGTTGATATTCAAGTATCGTTCTGGTTACCTTCTTGAGTCTGGAATCGTAAATTCTAAACTTAAGTTGATATTCAAGTATCGTTCATGGATTCTAAACTATTTTAAATAAGTCTATATCTAAACTTTAAGTTGGGTGCAACAATAGTTGCCTTCCCCTACTTAGAGATTTTGAGATTCAAAAATCTAGACAAGCCCCCCTGCCTAATGGCTATATCAGACTTCCGGTGCTAAATAAGATATCCTAAAACTTTATGTTTAGTGTTTTAGTTTCTTAGAGCATCCGTACCAAAAGTTTGGAATATTAGGTTTATGTTAGATCAATAAATTGGCAAAATTACATAGACCATGGTCCACACAATTGTGTAGACAATGAATATCAGATACAATTTTTTGTACTGAAAGTACATTATTTTTGTATTAAATGTACATTATACAAAATAATGTATCCTTAGTATATTAAAAATGTACTTTAAAAAATGTATTTCATGTACAAAAAATAATGTACCCTTAGTATATTAAAAATGTACTTTTTATTTATGGTCTATACAATTGTGTGGACCATGGTCCATGCAATAATGATTGCAATAATGATTGCAATAAATTTGAGTGGGCTTATTTAAAGATGTGAGGTGGGGTTATTTCATGAGTGAAGCCTCCTCAGAAACAAAAATAATGTCTGACTTTAAAAATAAAAAATAAAAACAACGAAAGACAGGTGCGCACACCTTGCGCCCATAGTGGGCGCGTGTTCGACACGTTTTTTCTTTTTCTTTTTTATTCACATTTTTTTTGATTTCCTAATCACACTTATAAAAACTCCTCAAAAGCCGCAACGGGGATCATACTCAATATTGTACACTTGTACGTCCAATTCATTTTAGTAAGCAGGTTCAAATCATCGCCACAATTGAAAAACGTATAAATTGAAGTATAGTTAATGCTAAATAAATAACATTAGAACTCACTTCTTTTTTTTTTTTTTTTTTTTTGGTTGTAAGAGAATTTGATGAAACTTTTTTCAACTAATAAAATACTTTATAATCCTATTTGATCAACTTAATAAGTGGCTTATTATTTGCCACTTTCTTCATATTGTGCTTCAATAACATTACATTTAAGATTCAAGATAAATTGCACCAAACAAGTTAAATTCTTCTTCCAAAAGGTTGAACCCCAACTCTAAACAAGTTGAATTCTTGTTTCTTGCAAATGTATTTTTTTAAAGGAAATTTTCAAATTTTATTATTATCTATAATACATTAATTAATTAAATGAATTTTTTAAAAATATTATTAAATATTATTAATTAATGCTTTAAAAATCTAAATTAATCTCTCTATCTATTATATTATTATTATTATTAGTTGTAAATGACATGCATACCACACTATGAGTGAATTAGATAATATAATGTATAAAATATCATACAATAATCACATAAAGAATCCAGCTATGTAGTTATAGTGTATCATAAAAACCAACATTAATAAGTAATTTTGCAATTTAGGTGAAAATATGAGTTTTATTGCATGTACAAACATTGTTTTGTAAAAATTAGTTAATCACAACCCGATTATTTAGTTAGGGTTTTTTATTGTGTCAAAATATATAATAAAAAAAATATTTATCTCATACTAAAATTACTATATGATTTCATCTCTTGGAATTATTTATAAGCTTTAAAAAAGAAAAATACTCCGTAATTACATTTTTTATTTATGATTTGATTGATTTAACCAAACTTCTGTTGGTAATAATGAACCAAAATCGACTTAATATCGCAAAATAATATTTATATATACACACACAAGTATATAAAATATTATTCGATATATATCCGAAATATATATATACACACAAATATATATAAATTAGATCCCCACGGTTATATATACATATATATATCTACGGAAAAGATATACAAATATATATATATATATATATATATATATATATATATATATATATATATCAACCAAATTTGGAACGTATAATCCTCATATTATAATTCCAATCCACAACTAAATCAAATAGTGAGAGGATTTTTGCTTAGAAGCATAATCCAAACCGAAAGAGGAAGGAGATTGGCTTGTGTTTGGGTATAGGGTTTTTAGCGCGAGTCAAGAGACCACTCTTTCCTTAAAACCTTATTTGCCACCTCCCAAAAGTGCTAGGATCGTTGTGGCCTAGGTTTTCCAGGATAAAACGTGCTACGGTTCGACGTTTGAGCACCCAAATGAACGAACCTGGCGAACTAGAGCAAAGCCATGAACACAGGCAAAGAAAGGAGTAGGAGCAGAGTATTTTGGAGCTAAAATCGTGCAAGTATGTATGCTTTCTTCTTGTTCCCTCTCTTGTGTAAAAAATCTGTACTAAATAACATTAAACAAGGCCATTAAAACTTGGCTTTGTAACACTTGGAATTAATTCCGTAATTGTAGAATTGAATTCCGAGACTAGTTCACTGATACCGAAAGTTGGCATAACTAACTTAGCCCGCGAGGTCAGACGACATTCGTGCCCGCGCACTTGAGCTCGGGATTGAATCAAGCATTTTTGATCTCATTTCTAGTTGAAATTTGATTTGCACCCCCACCCTGCCAACCACATGTGCGCGAAAGAGCCTCTATGCTATACAATTCTACAAGTTTGAAAAGAGCTCTTGTATAAAAAGGGGGGCAAATCTTCTTTCCAAACCAATGTGGGACAAAAGCTCACTTTTTTCCTTCATTTTTCCAACTCAAATGGGTCTACTTTGAGAATCAATATCTCATTCACCTATTATCCGTTTTAAGCGTACAATATATCAATCTCTTCGTCTCACTACGAAGAACCCGAGTTCACATTGACCCGACCCAAATCAGAAGTGGACTCCACTGATAATTGTACCACAAAATAGTCACTTAAAATGCTATTTTAATGCTATTTTTCCAACTTCACAAGTTAATAAAGAGTTTAGGTAATAATTAAATACATAAAATAAGTTAATTAATATAACAATGGGGACGTTAAAGTTAGACAAATATTAAGGAATATATTTTGTAACAAATAAAAAATTAATTATTATGCTATTTGTGCTAAATAATAATAATAATAATAATAATAATAATAATAATAATAATAATAATAATAATAATTTCGTAAAATCCAAAATCAAACGGGTGGTTTCAGACACGTTGAGTCCATTTAGGATCATAGTCAACTTTGCTTTATGTGGCTCCCCATTAAAGTGATGAGACAAAAACGTGGGATTGAAAAGGTAACTAGTCTACACAAGTGCCTACCTTTGAGTTATCAAATTTTTATTTTTTTTAAATACTCATAATTCTTTATAATGTAGTATCAATTCTATATTTTCAATTTGAACTATCAATTATAAATAATCTAAACTGATTTTTTTAATTACTTTTTAACTAAGGTTACAAAGCAAACTTTACTTGAAATGCATTTTCAATAGTAAGTTTTTTTTTTTCTTTTTAACACGTCTAATGTCCTTGATTTAATAAAGAAAAAAAAAGGATTATACTTAAAAAAAAAAAGGTTATTGGAAAGTTATGTAGATCAATGAAGGATTTAATTTTTGTGTTAAAGTGTAATTACTTTTAGTTTTTGAATTATTGGTGATGTGATGTTTTAAATTTTTCTATGATGAGTTTGCTGAAATTTATTATGGAATATTATTTTTTTCTTGACAAGCCGAAGTTTATTATTATTGTTCAAAAACCCTAATTGATCATGACTAATAATAAAAAATTTCATCTCCTATTTCACAAATCGCATGTTTAAAAAATGCAAGCCATTTGATTTGTGTTTTTTTTTTTTCCATTGGTTTGATAGAAGTTATTGGCCTGGTCTACATTTTGCCAATCGGTATGCTGTGGAACCGTGTCCACCTTGCAAGGTGGACACGGTTCTAAATTCATAATTACTGAACTATATATTTATAATTATAAAATTATATATTCATAACTTTTGAACTTAATATTCATAAATTATTGAACCCTATATTCACAATTACAGAACTCTATGTTCATAATTACTAAACGAGTTAATTCCAGCAATGGTCCTCTGACTATTACGATTTTCTAAAATTGGTCATCGACTTTTAATTTGAACAAAAAAGATACTTGACTTTCTAAATCATTTCACCAAAGGTCCTTCCGTCCAATTAGCGTTTGTTGGCCGTCATTGTTGGAGGCAATTATGTCTTTTCAGTATATTGCTTTCTTCTTCCTAATTTTCCTCCTAGCCTAGCTTATTTGACGTTGCCTGGCTTATTTGACGCACAAAGCACGAAGAACTCCACAACTTCCTCAGTGTATGAAATTCCTTCAGTATTAAAATGTCTACAAGGTATAGTAGTCAAAGATTTGCATCTTCAAGGAATGAAGAATACATCTATGGTGAGGTCATAAGCATTTCAAACTGTCAATGTAGCCAACGATTGAAGCTACAAACATCTTGGACTAATGATAATCCAGGTAGAAGGTATTGGGAGTGTCGATTTGAAAATGTGAGTATTAATTTTTGGTTAGGGATTTTATCCACATCATTGGACGAATTAATTTTTTTTAATTCAATTTTGTGATTTTTGTGTAGGGATGGCAAATGTGTGGTTTTGTTAGATGGTATGATCCTCCCATGTGTGCTAGGTCAAGAAGAATTATTCCTGGACTATTGAGAAGGATTAATCGAAAGGAAGAAGAAATAGCAAGGCTTAAAATGAGGCTACAAGCTTGTGCTAAAGTTGATGGGCAAGGAAGCAATGGTAAACAATGTGCTAGGATAATGAGTGGAGACAGTGGAGTCATTGTGATATGGATTTTGTTGTTGGTAGTTATAAGACTCAATCCACCTACAAAAGATAAAGTTCTTATGTTGACTAATAGTAATGGTTATGTGTAAGGAAAGCAGAATGTTTCTGTAATTTGAAGAATTGATTTGTAATGAATTATCATTTCCAATATGTTATGCTTATCACCATTTACAATGTAGCAATTTCCATTTACACAATCTTATGTTGGCTTACATTTTCAGTAGCATACCATTTCCGATCTGCATACCATTTCCAGTAGCAATTTCCATACATTTCCAGTAGCATACCATTTCCAGTAGTAAATGACAACAATCTGCATACCATTTCCAATCTCATCCATCATTTTCACATAGCAAATGCCAACATACATTATTTATGCTAACCATTTGGAATCTACAAACACTCTGCAAACCAAATGACAATCTACAAACCAAATGGCAAATTGTAACACCTCGTGTTACGCCCTTTAAACTCAGATTAATTATTTAATTAATTTCGTTAAAGATTAGTTAAAAGAACTTAATTCAGTCAGGATCCCTTAATTAATTAATATGGTCCACGAAGGATCGTGAACCCTTACCCATATTGAAGCCCCAAGCTTGTTAGAATAAGGAAAGAAGGCTCATTACTAATTAGACTCTGATTAGGATTCCTAAATCTATATAAAAGGGATTAGAAAGTCTTTAGAACCTTTTCCATCCCACCTTATTCTCCCCACTCGAAAATCCCCTCCCAGAGTTCAAACAAAGAATTACCTGTCAACAAGCCTAGGAAAGATTGATAGGAAGGGGACCTTGAGAAAAGATCCTAGAAGACGTAAGAAGTTTAATTAAAGCTACCAGGTAACCCATGTCCTACAAAACCTATTTTCCTTGCTATCTTTTATTGATTGGCTCTGTTGGATGATTGAATGTGTGATTTGATATGTTTGCCTTGTTAGAGCTTGTCTTTAGGATTTTGGTATGGATTCTTAATATTCTTGATGAACTTGTGTGGTTGATTGCAGGTTTTTCGGTTTATGAGTATTTAGAGCTTGTGTTAGGGCTTATATGGTGAATCTTGTTATTTGTAACATTCTTGGCATTCTTGGGTGGGTTTATGCATGTTCGGGTGCTAGGTTTAGGACTTGTCTTTAGGGCTTTGTATATTGGTTTCTTGACGTTCTTGAGATTCTTGATGCTCTTGAACTTTGATGCGTTTATCCTTGGGTCTTGGCATGTTTAGAGTTTACGTTTAGACTTCAATTGTGTTGTTTCTTGGCTTGTCCTATGAGTTCGAGTCCCTACGGTTATTGATATGTGTTTGGGCGTGTTGGGACTTGATTTTGGGTGAAATTGGGGAAATTCCCGGGTTGGGAAGTTGGCCAAGAAATGTATTCCAGCGGGGAGGATGGGCGGGTGGACGGCCACCCGCTGGAACAGTGCACCGCCGCCTGCGGGCGGACGGCCACCCACCGTACCCCCCGCGAGTATGGGCCGGTGCGGGGTCGTTCAGTCTCCGCAAGTCGAACCCCGTGCCCCGTGATGTCTTCGTTGATGTTTTTAGGTCTAGTGTGATGTCTTATATGTTGTAACGTGATTTGTGAGTCGAGTCTTTGCATGTGGTCCATACTTGTATCGTGTGGTGTCAAAGTATGATCTTTAGTGGTCTTTGTGTGCCTTGTAGTCACCTCGAGGGCGCTTGTTGTTAAGAGTCAATGTGCATGATGAACCCTTCCCTGATTACCCCATTGTGGAGTCATTGTTGAGTCTTGCTTGTGTGATGATTGTCCATGATGAAAAGAAAAGATATGAGATTGGTGGTAAAAACTGTGATTGGTGGTTGATGCACTGCGCGTGCTTGTGTGTGATGGTACCGCGGTACCGGTGTGTGATTTAAAGGCATTGCGGATGCTATGAGATCAGCGGTTATGTAGGAGGTCTTGTAGGCGAGGGGCATTCTTTGCCCCGGAGGGATAAGGATGTGGTGTGTAGGGTGGACTGGAGGTACAGGTTGGAACTGTTATAAGGATGAAGCAGTGTTATAAGGTTGGAACATGGACATGTCTTGTTATGTGCTCTTGTTTGTTATTGTTGAGTCTTATTGTTGTCTTGTCTCGTGGTCGTAGTTGCATGCTGTGTCTTTATGTGCCTTGTCGTGTCGAGTCTATTGATATGCCTTGAGTCTTACTCCTGGTTTTGAAGATAGAGTCGTTTAGGACTATATTATGTATTCCCAAGTCTCAAAATGATTTCTTATATCTATATGTATTGTACTCAACGCGTGGGAGTGGGTTGCTTAGCATTATTCACTAACGGTTGTGATACCGCATGTTTTTCAGGTACTGATTAGTTGGCCGAGGGCGCGCTAGAAGGTGCTGTAGTTCCTAGCTTAGTTAGTTCTAGTTTAGTTAGACGGCCTGTTAGTCATTCTTGTAATTGGATAATGATTATGGTTTATGCCTTGTTTAGTTAGTTTTAGACTGTGCATCTAGGTTCTCAAGCTTATATGTGGCATAACACCCCAACACTTATGTTTAGCTTCTGCTCTGTTTTGGGTATTAATGATAGCTTTATCCTTATTTCATAAGCTTTAATGATTTTAAATTATGCCGAAAAATGGGGGTGTTACACAAACTGCACACCAAATGGCAAACGTTCCAGTAGCATAACAAATAGCAATTTACATTATATCTGCAAATTACATTCCAGTAGCATACCAAATAGCAATTTACATTATATCTGCAAACCATCTCCAGTAGGTACTAAAAGGCAACACCAAAACAAAGCTAAATTACAGTTTTGTACTACACATTATGTCTGCAATGAACTACACCATTTCCACTAGCAAAATACATTCTATTTGCATTACCAAAATGCATAGTATCCAAAAAAATAGTAACTATACATTAGTTAAACTAAATTGATTGGATCTTTGTCATTCCCAAAAAACTTAGACTTGAAATCCCCTGATCTTGTATGATACTTCTTGATTGGGAGTTTGTTCCTTCTTGGTTTTTTTGGTGGATTCTCTCTAACACTTGTAATGCCTACAAGACATGTTTGTCAACAATTGAGTTAATACTTAATAAATGCAAACATTGGAGTAAACTGAGTGAACAAACAATTACCTCCATCATTACCCTCAATATGATGCCAATGAGCATCCAAAACATCATCTGGAATCTCACATTGGTTATCTTCCACCTCAGGCTGAGTAATAACATCTGGCTGGACTGCATCTTAAAGGGGAACCTGGACTGGCACCTGAACTAGAACCTGGAATGGCTCTTGAACTGGAAACCATCATTGGTGGAACCTGGACTGGAACCTAGACTGCCTCTTTAAGGGGAACTTAGACTGCATCTTGAATGGGAACCTGGACTGGCACCTGAACTGGAACCTGGAATGGCTGTTATGGTGGAACCCTCACTGGAACCTAGAATTAAGAGGTAAGTGTTAATTAGTAACAACATGAAATGTTAATTACTAACAACCTGAAATGTTAATTATGAAATTATGTAACTTGTGTTGGATTTTGTGGACACTTTCTGCTGTTATGACTTGTTTGTTTGCATTTGGTGCAATGCAAACGAACATGCTTCCTGGTCAAGTAAACACCATCTTCTCTTCTCTCACCAGCTTTACTTGTCCTAGCAGAGTTACTTGTCTCACCAGCAGATTTCTTCCTCAATTTTCTAAAGTCTTCCAGGTTTAGCATTATATATTGGTGGCAATGGAGGTTCTCTATCTGTGACAGTCCACTCTTCATAACTAGACATAGGCTTTATAAAACCCTCATAAGTTTTCAAGTATGTTGAAATGTAGTAGCAAGGATCCACATAATGCCAAACTGGTCCTTTACCATGTTTTATCCGTATTGCACAAACAGCATGGGGACAAGGAATTCCAGTTAGATCCCATCTCCTACAAGTACAAGATCTGGCCCCTAAATCCACACTATACTGCCCAGAAACTGTCCCTATTATTTCAAATAGCTTGGGACCACACTGATAGCCTATCAATCCTCCAGCTTGCCTCTCAATCTCATCTATCTTTTTCACAATGCTTCGATAAATTACACCATTCCAGTCAATAGTCTTAGTCTTGGACTCAAATAACCTTGTAGTAATTTTTTTTTTCTAATTAACTCCAAGCAATTAATCACAGGATTTTCCCTAGCTGCCAAGATCATGGAGTTGAAAGATTCTGAGATGTTGTTCACAAGTATGTCATAGTGTGGTGCTCCAGTGAAGTGGGATCTAGACCACTCCGATGGTTGCTTATCAGCAACCCAAGCAAATGCACCTTCATCTAGATTTCTTAAATCTTGTAATGCTGCAGTAAAGGCGTTGAGTGTGGTGGCCCTAGCTGCTTTCCACAAGCCATCTTTGATTGGATTAGCTGTGAAACCTGCCACTCTCATGTTGCAATGTAAATGCCTAACACAAAATCTATGTGTAACTGCTGGCATCACAATTTCAAAGGTTAGTAGGAGTCCTTTTTGCTTATCTGACATGACTGTAAATTCATTTTCTGACATTGTATCAATCTGTAAGCCCGTCTTTAGCAATTCTAAAAACCAACTCCAAGAGTCCTTGTTTTCACCTTCAATAATTGCGTAAGCAATTGGGAATATACTCTCATTTCCATCAATCCCAACTGTTGTCAACAACTGTCCTCCTATTTTACACTTGAGGTGACAACCATCCAAGCCAATGATTTTCCTACAATGTTTAAACCATTCCCTAATAGCCTCCCAACATATGTACATCCTCTTAAATCTTTGTTTCCCATCCTCTAGCATGTCACTCAACTTAACAACACATTTAGTCATGGGATTTGTTCTTTGAATTTCCTTGCAGTAGCTCTAAATCCTATTGAAATAGTCCTCAGCCTCACAGTTTATTTCACCTTTAGCCTTAGTTAAAGCCCTCTACGTTTGCTTCTTACTTATGGTGTAATGGTCATCAGTGCAAACCTTGTGTAAAAACTAATTTGTTTTTCACTTCAAATGGCCTTTAATCTCTTGTTTCCATCTTTTAGTAACTATTGGGGAGTTCACCATTGCATTATTTTTTGTCCTAACACACCCATCATGCTTATCCTTAAATACAGTGACCCTCCAACACTTGTCATCTTTAGCATACCTAAGGGTAACCTGCCATGGACGACTATCATGCTTGCACTTCACAACACATCTAACTTTGTCATTTTTTTTTTTCATATTTCAAGTCCTTCCCTTCTTTGATTGCATAATTGGTAACAGTTTGTAACACCCCCGATTTCTAGTCACAACTTAAAGCATTAACTGGGCAAAGATAGGTAAATAAAGTCTAACTGATATAAATAAGCTGCGGAAGCTAAATCAATCCAACGGGGATGCTATGCCACATTTAGGTTAACTCAACCCAAATGCACATGCTAGTCTAATCCTCAAACATAAACGTCAAACTGGTCATAGTTAGTCAAAACAACATAAGTCTAACATAAGGCTCACTGGCCATCAAACTAAGGATAAAATAAAAGGATCTAGCTACAAGGTAGAAGCTAGGCTCGAACTACCGTGCTCTCAAAAGCTGGACTACTCCATACCTGAAAACATATTTAAAAGGATTAGTGAGAAATGCTAAGTAACCCCACTCCAATGTGTAAAGATACATAGATATACTTTTCATACTTCAAATAGGTTTTGAGACTTGGGAATACATATATATATCTCTACTCAACTTTAGTTCAGTAAAACAGAGGAAATGATACCCGCTCGGAATCAACTCAACGGATATCAATAAAGACATGACTCGGTTCATCAACCAATACTCAACAATAATATGAGATAGAACATGGTCATCATAGGATAAGGATCAATAAATGAATTCAACCACTAGAATAACAATATCAAGATATGAATGGCAGGAAAGGTAGATCAGTTCACACAATTCAAGTATATCTCGATTCTCAACATGATAGAACAATCAATATTAATTCTCAAGTCCTCACAAGGACACCAACATCTCAAATATCACGGAGTCAATCTCAGTGACTCGATTACTAGTAGATCAGTGTGGAGGCCGGGCTCCTAGACAACTCAAGTTCATGGGGTCATATACCCGAATATAGATTTCACGAAGTAAAAGACTCGAATAGTGGATCAGCTCTAATCCCTTAAGTGTATACACCCCTATTGGGTTCTCCAGGCCCAATAAGTAGAATTAGATCCGACAACCCAGGATACATTTCTACCGGGTTGCCCAACTCAAATCAAATATCATCTCAAGTCAATCAAATAAGTTCCCCACACTGTCCACTGTGCCATCATAACAATCTCAACAAGGATTCAATTCAATAAAAGGAATCTCAAGAAGCAAAGACAATGAAATAGATTCCACACAACTTATCATTTCCAAGTTCACATCCCTTAACTTGCCATTTCCTTAATTCAATTCTTAGTTCCTCACACTTCATAAAAACATACGACCTACTTACAACTTTTCTTCCCACCTTCATATATCTCACAAGTTCAAAGTCATTGTCAATCGTCTTAGACTTCATTCTTTCGGAGTTCACAACACCTAACTTATCCATTCCTTATCCATTCAAAGATAGATGGAATCACCTTTACGTTTGTTTAATCCACCCTTAAGTTTAAATTCTCGGTGCCCCAAGTTTTTCTTTTAACCTTCAAGTTTAATCTTTGAAATTCTTTTCACCATTGATCTCAAAAGCATCCACTTGGGTGGGTTTGACTTCTTCTTGTTGCATCAACATTTACACTTGTATTTCTTCCACGATTAAGAATCCTTAACCCGAAGCCTTTAAGTTCTAATCACTTCCTTTTTTTCATATCTGTCTCTAGTTGTACGAAGATTCACTTCAACCCTTGGGGTTGGTTAGCTTAGGTCTTACAGACGATGTCGATCATTTCGAGCAAGGACAGCTACAACTGATTCCAAGCCGCAAGTAGAGTAGCCTTTTTCATCAGGTTCTTCGGTTGTCTCGATGCATACGCTACTACCTTACTACTTCACAAAAATAAAATCTCACTACTTCTAACTTTCTTTTCTCAACAGTAAAGATCACACAAGTAAAACCCACTAACAGGATATATGCATAACTCTTATACTTGTCACATTAGCAACTTTCACATAACTTTCAACTTTCAACTTTCAAGGGTATTAACAAGGCTAAACAAAGCAACTTTCAACTTTCAAAGATTCAACAAAGGAGTCTCGTGAAACAAAGGTTGTAAAACGGATTCCAAGAGAAGGGCACAACAAAGAATAATCTCAAGAAAATAACTCAATATTAACGGATTCCAAATAAAGATGCAATAAAAATTTAGAGTAAATTTCAATTTTGGTCCACTGACTATTGAACTTGTGTTAATTGCAACACTTGACTTTCAAAACTGTTGATTTAGTACCTTGACTATGCAATTTTTGTCAATTTTTGTCACGCCGGCCAAATTACCGGCTAAATGTGATCGAAAAATTTTAACTCACCAACTAATTTTAAATGATAAGGGCAAAAGCGTCTTTTACCCTAGTCTCCTCCACATAACTCCTTCGTCTTCAGCACTCCTATCGGATCCGGTGCCACCGCCACCACAAACCCAGCAACAAAGCTAGCTTTTGACCCATTTTCACCTCTCACCTCCGTTTTTAATTTCCTCCCATTTCACAGTGTTCTCTATCAATTTTGGAACTCATCATCATTTGACGAACTGCCCCACAATCAGTACGACGAAGTTGGAATAGGAGTCGCAGCTTCTCACCACCATCGCCTTCATCCTCACCACAACACTCCGCCTTCTCACTGGATGATGATGATGATGATGAGATCGACATTTCTCCCTAAGCTTCCTGTGAAGCAGAGCATGCGGCCCTCAAAATGCGTTGGATCAGCACCCTTCGTGCCCGCTTCGTCCACGCCGTCGAGCTCTTCGGTGGCCATGAAAGTGGATTTTTACTCTCTCCAATTCCGAACCAAAAATCCGTAACGGCCAAGAAATCGAAGAAACTACACGACAAAGAAAGCGGAAAAGTTACCCCAAACTCTGATTCATCCAGCATTTTCCAACACCTGTTTGGAGAAGTCTCGGCGAATGCTGCCACCGCATCGATCTTCTCCGACGACAATCCATTTCGAAGGAAACCTATTAGCAGTTCTCATATTGCCCAACAGGAAAATTACAATAATGTAAGTCAGGTAACAGATTTTATCTTGTCTGGGTCCATGGGGTGTGTGGTTCTGCGTTAACCTTCAAATCAATAAAACTGTGCAAGCAGTCATCATTTGTTTTTTTTTTTTTTTTATTTAGAAGAAGCAGTCATCATTTGTTGTTTTTTTAAGAAGAAGCAGTCATCATTTGTTAGATGACAAATTCTTCTAATTACCAAGTGGAGTTTCTAGAATTTGCTTTTGATGTTAATGGAGGAGATGGTGACCGAATTGGGCATGGGAAAGTCTGACGACGTGGAATGGCATATTTCGCCGGTAATTTCAATGCAATTCCGGCCAGTGCAAGGAAGAAGAAAATGGTGATCTGAAATGACAATTTTATCCCTTCTATTTAAGACAAATTGTTGATTTAAAATTTTCCGGTCACATTTGGCCGGTAATTTGGCCGGCATGACCAAAATTGATAAAAATTGCATAATCAAGGTACTAAATTAACATTTTTGAAAGTCAGGTGTTGCAATTAACACAAGTGCAATAGTCAGTGGACCAAAATTGAAATTTTCTCTAAAATTTATATCAAGGCAATAGATCACTACCAATGGATTCCAAATGGAGCTATAAAAGAGGGATGATCTCGAAGCAATAGCTCAATAGCTCAATAGTTCAATAACAAGGAAAGAATACCACAATGGACGATCTCAAGACTATAGCAACAGGATCCGAGAGTACAAAAAGGACACATAGTCAATACAATAGCTCTTTAAGAACAAAACACTTTCAAGAATACTCAACAGACATAAGCTCATAGGAATAACTCAACAAATATGGATTCCAATGGCATAACAACAACGAATAGATCTTGACTCAACAACTCAATGGATTCCAACAATAAGGACTCAAGGGTAATACGCTCAAGTCAAATACAACAAGATTCCACAATAAAGATGGCAACAAGATCACACTAGCATCAAGATTCAATTCTACTAGCATTGCAAGTCAACGAAAGCTCACAAGAATACTTAGAAGGAATTTATAAGCATTCTAAATACAATTTCAACAATAAATCGTGGAAAATGCCAAGAGTAGATGTTATCAACAATTCAAGGCTCAACTCAATCAAAACAACTTCTCATACTCAACTCTAGGCATTTGATAGCTTCGATAGACATGAAAGCAAACAGGAGGTAATCAGAATAACACAGGGATCAACAACAAGTTACGAGATAATTTCCATAAAGCATAAGCTCAAACTCGACAGTACAAATTCAAGGATTATCATGCCATCAACAACAAGGGATTTAGAATAGAAGATTGGCATAATGAACACGACGATATACTCAAGATTCAATAAATCTTTAACACATAGTTAACAACTTCTGCGAACAAAATAAGCTGAATGCTAAAAAGTTTAATAAAGCATGAAATCACATTAAGCATGCGCATGAAACTCGCAATCTCACTACGTTCCTATACACGACTGATAGCCTCAAAGAAACTTCTTAGCCTGAAAATTTTATTCTTAAACACTTAGCTTATGGTCAAACTCTCTAGGCTCAAGTAAGGCAATCTTTCGCACCCTATAACTCACAACTTAGGGCTCATTTCTTTAACTTTAACCACCCTAGGACTTCAACCTAGGGCTCTTATACTAAGTCTCACAGCTCAATTTTCATATGTCCCGCGGTTCGCGCTGCTCTGATACCAACTTGTAACACCCCCTTTTTCTAAAATCTAAAACCCGATATAAACATTCTTAATTAGGATAAATCAAAGGTAGAGTAAATAAGCTAAGATAACAATCTATAAATGTCATCGCCACAGTCACCTATAGTACTAACTCATATTTCTTGTTCTTTGCTTGTTTAGTGTCACTCTAAGAATCTTTATATATAACCACCTACTTAAACTAAAGTGTATAATGATATCGCAATCCTCCTTTTAATTTGAATACTCTATCAATTGTAATTACATAAAATGAGTTTTGCCAATTAAACATGATATGATGCATAAAAACACAAAGTCTTCATCACTCATCTACCCAAAAGAATACCAATTACCTTCATATTGTCTTCTGATGGAGATGCACTTATTCCCAGGGCTGATTTATTTAATGCGGTGGTCTATGAGAGTTGCGGGGATGATTTCTGACCCGAAGTCATTGAATGCGAGATATTTTCATGTAAGAAGATTCAAGAGAAGCTCCGTCCTAAATACATAAATCCCTATTGAAGCAATAAAAGGTTCTTCTGGCTTCCTCTGAAGACTACCCCAGAAGAATGGTATCTACTTGTTGTGATACAACAAAAAGATTATTACAATTCGCTTTCTTTGAAAGGGGAAACTCAAAAACGGATGCAAGATGTTATTGTGCCTACCATTTCTTTTAGATCAATGCCTTTAGGTTTCTTAACAAACTAGACAACTCTACCGCTATGGTCTATTTTCACCAGCCCAAAGTTGGAAGCTCAATTGCGAAAAGTTTCAAACTTCAAACTAGTTCATGATATATAGACAAATAAGGAGTATTGTTTTAGACAACGAACAAATGGAAATTCTTACCTTTCATTGGTTGCCACACAAGAAATAGTAATATCATAATTGCAGTCAATGTGATTCTGTTTAAACAACCAGAAACCTCATAGCTTAGCAGCGAGATCAATCTAATGAGAAATGCCCAACTTAATTACTCGAAATAATGGACATACCTGCACCAGGTCCATGTAGTCCATCTTGTAAAGCTGATCCCCAGATAGAATAAGTATATTATCTATTTACCGGTGAAATCTCCAAATTTTAAAGAGTGGAAAAACAAAGAAATTCACAAGACATCATATCAATCCCGTGTGGATGAAGAACAACATAGACCCACCTCAAATGCCCACGTAAATTTCCTAACAGCATCCACAGTTCCTTGAAACCATTTCATTCCCGCTTCCCCTGGTGTCAGGATACCTGCCAAAACTTGCATTCAGTCACCAAACACCTTCGGTTTATGGTATATGCCTACTTAATATTTTCAGTAGGCTAAAATTCAACACAAGCTGGGATGCTATAGCAACGGTATAGTCTGAGTGGTGGCTATGTAGATCAAATGTGCATCGCATTTGTTTACCTTAAACATGAAGAGTAAATTTGATCAACACTACAGTACTAAAGAGCATTTTGTTTTAAACCAATGAACATTATAGTAATGACTACTCCAGTCTATCACTATTAATTGTATATATGTTACCAAACTCGATACTTAACAAATCTTAACAAGCAAAGCTAAAATCTATATTCTAAGATTAGCTCGTTCCTACCTCAAAAAATCCATCACCAAATTTACAAATAATTCACAATAGAAATAGCTAAATTTACAAATTAAAATACTCCATACGGATAGTATATTACTCCATGAGCTTCCATTTTCCAATGAACCAATCCATTTTGAAATCAAGTAATGTTAAAATCAGAAACCAAAATTAACAATTGAAAAAAAAACAAAAAAAAAAAAAAACAAAAAAAAAAACCTAACCTGCAGCAAACCGGGGGAGGGAGGCGCCGGCTGATCGAACAGATCTCTAGCACTCAAGGGCGGAAGCGGCAGCTGTGGCGTCGCAGTGGATGTGCGTGCGATGATAGTTGGTGGTGTGCAATGTCGCGGTGGATGTGCATCGACGGTGGTGGCCGGTGCGCGACGTCGCAGTGGCTGCAAACGGTGGTGGCCGGGGTGCGACGTGAAGCAGTGAACGGTGGTAGCCGGTGGGTGTGCGATGGAGAATATAGATCTGAAGTTGAAGAGCGTGCGTGGGAGGCGAGACGACAATATCATATCTGATCTGAAAGGGGATGCCTATAGGCAACCGCTTCTCTTATCTTAGAAGGGAAACGGTTGCCTATTATAAAGCAATTTGTTTTTTAAGGCAACCATTTCTCTTAGAACGGTTGCCTATTACAAAGCAATATATTTTTTAAATGCATAAGAAATAGAATAGGCAACCGTTACAGATAACAACGGTGGCGGATTATTGATCACTTATTTACAAAATTGCCATCACAAATTTTGGGTTAAGATTAGGCAACTGTTCTTTCAACAACAGTGGCTAAATGCCAGTCTTCTATGTTTAATTTTGTACTAGTGACAACTACTTTCTACTGCAAATAATAAAGTATGCAATACACTTTATAGAAAGAAACAAAAAATGGTCCCCAGCGAGCACATGTATAAGCATAAACAAACAAAAATGGTCCCCACAAAACACAAAACAACTATAATAAAGCATATATTACACATGCTATATTACACAAAAACAACTCTAGTAAACACAAAACCTGCTATTGTTACAAACAAAAATGGTCCCTACGGATTTTGTATTTACACCTGCTATTGCGACTCTAAATTGTATTTACACCTGCTATTGCGACTCTAAAGCTTCACAAGATCACAAAAGTTAGGGCAACTAAGTACATACATGTCGAATCAATGAACAAATTAACTGTGATTGCTGCGTATTACGTCGAATTCAGTCTTGCTTTCTCGCTATTCACCACACCATCGCTTGAATTTCGCTCGATGTTGTCTTGCTTGCTACGTATTTCGCTCGCTGAGACTTATTCAATTTTAGGGTTATCAAATTAAGTTTTACAATTGGGGATTTTACCAGTCAATTAGAAGACCAAGTAATTTACCATTCTACCATTCACTTAATAGACACAATATAATGAAAAGACACAATTACCCCTAAAACTGACGGCCAACAAACGAAAACCTAACAGAATGACCTTTTGTGGAACAATTTAGAAAGTCAAGTGTCTTTTTGTCCAAATTAAAAGTCGAGGATCAATTTTGGAAAATCGCAATAGTCGGAAGACCATTGCTGAAATTAACTTTTACTGAACTATATATTAAAAATTTTTAAACTTCATATTCACAATTATTGAATCTCTATATTCCTAATTACAGAACTATAGGTTCATAATTATGTCCAGAACTCTATGTTCATAACTATAAAACTATATATTCATAATTTTTTAACTATATATCCATAAGAGTTAATACCCAGTTTGGTCCTCTGACTATTAGCTAATACTCGATTTAGTCCCAAAGTATTAAAAGTACCCAATTTAGTCCTCTTACTTTTAAAACGGTACCTAATGTAGTCCTCCGTTACAATTGCCATCTATCCACCGTTATTTTGAAGGGTATAAGCGTCATTTTAGTGGAGATTTCTTCATCATCTTCGTCAAAATGTGAAGACACAAACCAGCCGTCCTCAGCCTCTTCTCCCTCGCAAAAAAATAAAAAATAATAAAAAAATAAAAAAAAATAAAAAAACAAGAACCCCCAGGTTCTTCAACCTTCTCGTCCTCCTTCCTCTTCGTCTCTCCCTTCCTTTCGCTCGACGTAGCCCGCGGCAGTAGCAGATCGAAGAGCAGGCGACAGGGGTGTGTTCCGGCGACCTTCTAGCGTAGCAGACCTCCCCTCCAACGAACTCTGGCGTAGCAGGTGGTGGTTCGGCGGCAGGATAAAAATTGAAAAATGTTGTAGAATCTGTTTTGACAAAAAGGATAATAAGCATTGTTTCATAAAAGAAGAGATTGTTGCTTAATGAAACCTCTCTCTCCCATAGAAATGGCTCTGTCTTCTAATTTCAACAACCAAAAACATACATGTAGGAGAAATCTCAATTGATACTAGACTTTGCTCTTTATAGACTTCAGCCAAACACATAGAATACACAGTAATTTTTTAAAAAAAATTCAAGAAGATGATATTTATCTATGTATAATTTTAGTTGAAATTTGGGCAAAATAACTAAGAAAACATTGAAAAGAAAAGTGGGAATAGGAAGGAGAAGGTATAAGTTAGTATGTATGTATGTTGCCAACTGAAATATCTCTTCCTTAGACACAAGAAAATCCAGCTTATATTCATCCCCTTCCAAAGTGTTTCGTGACACCACATTACTGTAACGGTTCTGCTAGTTATTAGTGGGATTAGTTTGTTTATTATTTTGTTTAGGAACCCACCTCATACGCTTGGTACCAAACACCTCATCACCAGTGGCGGACCCAGGAATTTTTTTCAGCGGGGGCAAAATATTAAAGTAAAATAGATAATTAGAAAAAAAAAATGAAACACTTAAAAAGTATAGCCATAAATAATATTGGATGTAAGAAAATTATAAAATACATAAAAAACATTATATTTTTATTCATAACAAAATATGAACATAATCAATTTGATAAAATAATTTGAGTAAAGATCTATTATAAATTACACATCTCATCTCATTATTAATATATAAATGAAGATTATATTATTGTGTTGAAGCAATATGCACTTTTAATAATAGTGAAAATGTGAAATAATGAGAAAAGATAGTGTTAATAGTGAAAGAATAAGAAAAGGAAATGTTGAAAATAAATGAAGGAGATTCAAACCCTGGCCTGCGTCCAAACCACCCACGCGCCCAGCCAACTGGGCTAAGCCACATTCTATTGACATTTCTCTATTTTTTAATACTTATACTTAAACGTCTACTATATATACACATATACATACAAGGGTTATATAAGGGGTGGGGGTGGGGTGAGTGGGGGCAGCTGACCCCACTGCCCCCACTGTAGGTCCGCCCCTGCTCATCACCATCATTAACTCTCTCAACAAAATAGGTATCAGTAGAACCAATAGTGCAAGAGGCAGATGGTTCACTGCTTGCACAATGACTGGAAATGGCCGGAAGAGGCAGCCCAGAGGTATCTCCGCCGGTGGGAGAGCCATTCAACGTCAGAGGAGCACCACCCCCCCCCCCCCCCCCAGATTCGATTGGCATCCCTGAGCCACCTGTCTACTAATCCCAGGGGTTCTAGAACCCAATCTATTCCCAGCAGGCAGAGCATTCAAATTCGAACCAGAAAGAGCAGGGCACCCATTGACCCCATCTGCTAGAGCACCAGATGACAACACTGGAACACCATTCTCATTAATGTGACCGGAAAAGGCATGTTGCTGCACCCTAGAAATATTCCACCGGTAGAATAATTAGTTGACACCTGAGGAACACCAACCCCCACCGTACAACTGCTCTGAATACCATTCAACTGTCCTCTCCGCAGTCGGAGGAGACAGACCTAACGGCGCTGCTGTTTCATCGGAGGTGAAGGAGACACCGAAGACCAGCCAATGCCGCCAACCATCTTCCTCAAGGTAGTCGGTCGGCGCTTCCTGGATGAAGAGAGATCAGCAACGACGCCGTTGGCCTGGGCAGTTTCCACGTTCAGCGGCTAGCAGAAGAAGAAACGGGTTTGGCCTTTAACTAAAATGACGCTTGTGCCTTCAAAATAACGGTGGATAAACGACAATTGTAACGGAGGATCACATTGGGTGTGATTTTAAAAGTGAGAGGACTAAATTGAGTACGTTTAATACTTTGGGACTAAATCGAGTATTAGCTAATAGTCAGAGGACCAAAATGAGTATTAACTCTATTCATAATTATGAACAGTTTTAGAACTGTGTCTACCTTGCACAGCATAATTTGCCACATTTTGCATTTCTGGCTATTAAGTTATAGAAAGAATTTAAGCGCAAATTGAGAGGGGAAATTCTTTTTAAAACTGAAAGCGGATGAAATTCCTTGATTAACCTTGATGATTTAGAATTCTTGAAAATTAATGATAAATTTTAACAAAATTATTAATGGAAGAAATGAAATCACTTCAATAACTAATTAAAAGTGGTAACGTTTGTAATATAGATATTGTATGTTTACTATTAACTTATAACTTTTTAATTAAAAATGTTGTTTTTTGATCCCTTTAATCTAAAAAGTTTTATAAGAACAAACAAGTTTTTTTTTTTGAAGTCCAAAAGAGAGAAATTTATTAAATCAAATGTTGAGTACAATAAGGAACTAAAGAAATCCAAACTGTAGAATCAATCTGTGAAAGAGCAGCCCGAACTAAAGCATGGGCAGCCTTATTCACTGATCTAGAAATAAAATTGAAGGACACTACTTCAAAGTGTTTTTGATAATTTCTTATCATTAATCACACAACCTGCATAAGAATTGTCCATGAACGTCTGATTTATAGCCCTGCACACCAACTGACAATTCGAAAAAGACTTTTATTTTCGTAAAGTGTCTATCCTTTGCCCAAGAAAGCACTTCCTTCACAGCCAATGCCTAAGCAAAATAGGGATCATTCAAGCATCGAAATCTACCATTTTTGGCAGAAATGAAACCACCATCCCTATCCAAAATAACCACACCAAACACTACTGAAAATTATGTAATTTCTGACCACCTGAAAGTGATCTTAAATCAAGTCGAAAGCCTTGTTCCGACCACTTTTGGTATCCGGAAAAATTTTTGTTGCTATTTCCGACCACTTTTTGCTTTCGACGTGATTTAAGATTACTTTTAGGTGGTCAAAAATTCCATAATTTCTAGTAGTGAAAGTAGCCAAAATTAGCATTAGTAAAGAACAAATAAGTTTAATACTCCTAAATTGTGAATGTTGTGCTAGTGTATTGTACTCTAAGCTTTATTGGTCTAAATTGTCATCGCATTGTTAAGATTTTGCCCGTGTGTATAAATATATTAAATACCAACTCTCTTACTTTTCATAATTATTCTTTACCATTTACCATATATATCAAATATTACTCATCATCATCTTTTTAATGTAAACATAATCTTCTCAATATAAATAAAAATGTTACAACTAACCAAGTTGTCAAGAGGGTAAAGAGGAAATCATCCTTTTGGCACATCTCTACTCTTGATTTTCAACTTTCCATTTGATTATGTTTGATCTCTCAAATTTGAAATCAATCAAATTAAAATTAAAATGTGCTTACAAAAAAACATATGAGATTTCATAAAAGTTAAGGAATTTTAAAATATTTTAAATCTTATTTGAAAATTTTGAGAGATTAAAAATAGAAAAGTCACTCGACGAATAAACAATGACAATATTATCTTGTTAGAAATTAGAAGAGTACTACTGACTCTATTAAAATGCAGTGTCTATTCATAACTACTTTCTCAACCTATTGAAGCACAAAGAGAAAGTCAATACCACCTCCAGCAAGGCTCAAACCCACAACCTCTCATATGGGAGTGCAACTTAGTGCCACTAGAGTACTAGACGTATAGACCACAAGGTCCTTGGCAGGTACTCCGTAATTTAATAATGAGTAAATTTCACTTTTAGCCTCAAACCATTACAACATTGTCACATTTAATCACACTGTTTAAATTTTGTCCCATTATGTCCTTAATTTTTATTAAATTTCACAATTAATAAAGATCAGTAACGTGTAATTTCATCACTCAATTAAAAGAAGTTACAAAGAGAGAAAGAAAAATTACATGTTAAAGCAAAAAACTTTAAAGATCAAATTACGTATTAATCATTTTTATTAAACGATTGAATGATTAAAAAAAAATTAGATTGAAAACTAATTGTGACAAATAAATAAAAGTCAATTTTTTTGTACACAAAGTCAATTATGGATTTAGGTAAAATTTAAAAAGAATGAGTAAACGTGACAATAAGGCAATAGTCGTGAACTGAAATTGGAATTTGCTCTCTAATAATTAATTTGATTATGAAATTACCGTTTGTATTTCCATTTCCAGACCATGTAAAAATAATCATATTAAAGCCCTTATAATGAATATAAATAAATTCGTTAAATGAACAAACAGAGAAAGATCCGAACCACCTCGTGATTTAAAAAAAGTTCTATATAAATAAATTATATGTTCAATTGTACCAATTTAGCCATTTAAAATCTGACATTTATTTTCAAGTCTGTATACGAAATCACTTTTTCTGCTAATTTTGGACAAATTAGGTGTTTAGCGTCAGCCATTCAGCCTCAACCAATAGGCCCCTTTGCACCCCCATCTCACCCTTCTGCTCTTTCTTCATTCACGCGGTTCGGCCATAAAGTTAGCAGCGGCAAATGAAGGGCAGAGCTTCTGTTTCAATGGAGAACTTGTTGGGGCTTCTGAGGATTCATATTCGCAGAGGAGTGAACTTGGCTGTGAGAGATGTCAACACCAGCGACCCATACGTTATTGTGCGCATGGGCAAGCAGGTAATCGCTGTGTTTGCTGTTTCTCGTTGTGTGCTGTGCTTTTACTGCAGCTTCATGGTCTCAGGGTGTTTGATTTCCAGATTTTGATGGGATTTCTTGGATCATTTTGTCTAATCAGTCAAAAACCCATGGTTTTCTTGGGGGAAAGATGAAAGCTTTGGTGCAGATGATGAGTTTTTGACTTGAATTTTCCCTTTGGGTTGTTTTGGGTTTGTAGATTTGCTGAAGTGCAGAACAAAGTTCATTCATTTTTGGATTTCATCTCAAAATGTCAAAATAATGCCCAGAAAACTGAAGCCCTGTATTAATATGCTTTAGACCATTAACTTGCAACAAAAGGCCAAATCCCTCACCCCGACCCACGCTCCAATCCGACATGATTGCTATGTGTAAATCACGGTTAACCTATTAGGTGAGAGGATCATGTTCACAAAGAGTCAACTCCCACCTTGCCATCGGGGCTCGATCCTGCTTCCTTACCCACAATTTGCCATCCAAAAATCAACTGAGCTACTTGTTTGGACACCATAGACCATTAACTTTGTATTGAATGGTTTCTAGTTTAAACCATAGTTTTCAATTAAGAAACATTTGTTTTTGTTTCAGCAAATTACTAGGACATGTGCTTATGTTCCTTTTGGGCTTGTTTCACAGCTAGTATTGTTTTCTTGTTTTGCTTCCTTTTTGATCTTTTAACACAGAAACTAAAGACCAAAGTGGTGAAGAAGACTGTCAACCCTGAGTGGAATGAAGAATTAACTCTATCAATCTCAGACCCAAATCTCCCTATAAAACTGGTATGTGTCTTCACCTTTTGGTGCCTCATAGTATTATTTTGATCAAAAGAAAATTCCTTTTGTATATTCATACACCAATAATTCTTGGTTGCTAGAAAAAAGAAATAGGGATTAGAAAGTGCCAAAGGTTGGTGGACTTCTTGGGAGCACAATTTTGCTGATTAAAGATGAAAATTATAGGAGTTGTGCATTTGTGTGTCCTCATATATTTGAAATCTGCTATTATTGCAGCCAATCGTTCTTGGCTGCTGATATTTTGGTTAAGATGAATGGCGTTTTGAAATTCTCTGGTGAATAGGCACCTGCTAAGTATCCAACGAAATCCCATTGCATCCTTACTCGATGAAGAAACTGCAAAAAAAAAAGGATTATAATAATGTTCTCAATCCAAAGCTTTAAGGGGGCGGGATATAATGGTTAAACAGTCTATTTTCGTGAAAAGTGATATTGCTTATGCTTGAAACACGTTCTGGGTATACTAGATCATGTCATTCAGAATGGATATATAAACGCAATGACAGTATAGGCTGTAAATTCTCTATAAATTTTGGATGGCGTGGATTTATTGCAATTCCATATACAGACTATGATCCATATGAGGAATTTTATTTTTTTTGTTTGTCGTTGCAGCAAGTCTATGACAAGGATACATTCAGTCTCGACGATAAAATGGGGGATGCAGAATTTAACATCACACCATTCTTAGAAGCTGTGAAGAATCTGAATATGAGCTCACACAACATTCCCAGTGGCAGTATAATCACTAGAGTCGAATCGTGCAGGACAAACTGCCTCGCTGAAGCAAGCAACATCGTGTGGGAAAATGACAAGGTTGTCCAGAAAATGGTCGTTAGGCTGCAAAATGTTGAGCGTGGTGAAGTGGAACTCGAGCTGCACTGGATTGATATTCCGGGTTCCAGAGGTCTGTAGCTGTGTCACCACTGTGCTATACTATACAAGCTTCAAGATGTAAAATAAATGGTTCTCGGTGTCTAATCTGCATTGCCTTCTATTTTGTCATATGTAAAGATGTGTGTGTTACATTGTAATGGTGCTTTTACTAGTACTAGAATGAGATGATCAATGTTGTGATTAGGTTTTGTGACTGTTTATGATGAGAAACCATTGTGCTTTGGGTTATTAGTGCCACAATTTTATGTGACAGCAGAGATTGTGATCTACAGAGGAATGTATTCTGTTAAAGTGGTGGTTTAAGTTCAACCATATTTATATACTTCTTTAAGAGAGTATTATATAGAATCAACCTCCTACTATATATATCACCCACCGGCCTCCCAGGTTTAGACCAGGTGGAGCCCGCATTGGCAGCTCAGTTGGTCACAGGGTGAAGTTTAGAAACAATGACCCTGGGTCGAGTTTCACCAGCGGCAGTGTGGGAACAACCTTTCAAAGTGATGGGATTCCTTATGCGCAGTAAATAAAAGTCTAGTCTTTGTGTTCAGTTGAGTTACCATGATTTACATCTTTCTAGATGCTTTGTCGGGCTGGAGTGTGGGGCCTTTGGGGTGGGGGATTCAATCTTCTGGGAATAAGGTTTAGACTAGAAGTAGAAAGTATAGGAGTGAGTCGGGTGATGAATATAATTGCTTGTCATACTTAAGATTGACCAGCTCTATTGGGAAAGGTTGGGTATATTGGTGCTTAAACTTTTCTATTAGTAGTAGTTATGAATTTGTGACTTGAAGATTGGTTTCAACTTTCAAGTGATTATTCCGTACACATAACTCCATGCATCCCTTCCAAGGTTTATATTGCTTGCACTATGCTTGTTTTCAACGGCAAGATTTGAATCAATTTTTATTTTTATTCTTTAATATCCTTGTTTCATTTAACTATATCATGAATCTTATAAACCAGTATTCTTAGATTCATGAGGAGATAAATTAGATCAATTTAAC
This sequence comes from Ipomoea nil, assembly GCF_001879475.1. Lineage (NCBI taxonomy): Eukaryota > Viridiplantae > Streptophyta > Magnoliopsida > Solanales > Convolvulaceae > Ipomoea > Ipomoea nil. The sequence goes on along the minus strand of NW_017619627.1, from coordinate 1,631,094 downwards.
TTTAAGGCTCTAATATTAAATTGTACACTTTTGCATATAACGAGTCACACTCAAACCAAAGTCCCCATGTTCGTACTAGAAATGGAACCCCACCCTGCCAAATATGAAATTATCTTAAATCTATATCGTAATAGTCTTAGTAAAATATATTATATTAAAAATTATTCTGAATCAAACAAATTTCGAGTAATGGCTGCCGAACTTTTTCATAAATTAAAAAATGTATTGTTATTTTAGCCAACCAATTTAAATAGGTAAATCATTGGTGATGGGCTGATGGTGATATGTTGGTTGAGTGTAAGAAATTCAATAACTTTTTGGTTAGAAAAGATATTTATAGAAGTATAATGATAAAATATAAAGGAGGTGTTTGGTAAATGGTTGTTAACTAATAATAATTAGCTGATTGGGTTAGTGGATTTGACAAGTTGATAGTATTAGCTGATTGTAGAAAAGTGTTTGATGAATTAGTTGTTAGCTGATTACATACAAAATGACTTTCTCAAAAAGCTAATCGAAAAAACAACTTTGAAGAGGTTTTTGAATTATAGCATTTTCGAGCAATAAATTGTTACAAAAAGCTAATTAATCAAAAACACATATTGATTATTTAACAAAGTCAAACATTTAATAGTGGTCAAATAAGTCAAAATTGACTGATAGGCTAACTATTTTAAAAAATAGGGCCAAATGTATTAGGAACTAGGGTCCACTTAAATGTTAATTAAAATTAAGAATTGGCTAAAAAAGTTAAAACAAAAAAAAAAAAAAAGTATAGGATTTAGATTACAACTTTAACAAATTTTGTTTAATTGCAACTTGTCTCAAAACTTTTATGGAGACGTTTAAAATTAAATAAAATCATAAACATATGTCAAAACCGATTCAAACATATTTAATTTTATGATAAGATTCATTATTCATATAACGAGTAACATCTTTTAAAAAAATTATTTAAATAAAACGTTTCGTTAACAGTGAATTTTTGCACAATTTGTATGAATAGTTTAAATAATAAATGGTTATATAAGCGTTTTAAAATAAGTTTAAAGTCTTCCTTCTCAAAAGCAATCTCACTTCACAAATTTTCTTTGCACGAATTATGGGGTGCTAATTTTTTTAGGCGGTAATTAAAAAAGAGATTAGATAGGTTATCTTTAGGAGAAGTACTGAAACACAAAGAACCAATAACACCTCCACTGAGGCTCGAAATCATAACCTTTCAAGTCTAACTCGGGTACCATTAGACCACATAGTCCTGGTATTTAATTCGTCATAAATTCACATTAAAGGTCCTTCATTGTATTATATCCGGAAAATTGTAAGAAATAAACAAAAATTAAGTAAGTACTTATTTTATGATCAAGTATTATATTTTGACTTTTTTTTTTTGCCATTTTGGGGGATATAGTGCCATATTGGGGTGGGTTAAAAAAAATAAAAGAAGAGAAAATTATAGTAAAATCAAATAAAAATGTTTGTTTTTCTTTTCTTAAAATCTATTAGATAATAGAGGCTGGTACAGCTATTTATGCTCAATGTCTTGAATAACAAAATCATAATCCAATATAATGAATCAAACTTTAATTTACGAGAAAATTTGTAGCCGCTATCCGAATGCAAACTAGTTTAGATTATTCTTGACTGGTCCCAAACCTAGACTCACACGAGGAACAATGAATCAAATTGTTAAGCATGCTCGAGGGATAACTCAAGAAATTCCAATGTACGAGGAAGATCTTGAAACTTCCAAAAAAAAAAAAAAGAGTTAATTGATTGAATTGTGTTGATTTTTTTTTTTTGAAAGTTACTGGCTCTATTACATTGTAGTATCTGTTCATATACTTTCTCAACCTACTGAAACACAAAGAACCAATAACGCCTCCACTAAGGCTCGAACTCATAATCTTCCAAATGGAAGTCCAACCCGAGTACCATTAGACCACATAGTCCTGGTGAATTGTGTTGATTTAATTTATATGTCCGTTATAATGCCCATGTTCACCCCCATGGTGCTCTTTCCACTATGGCGGCATTGGACAACTCTTGCTTTAATGTAAAAAGCAGTATCAAGATGTTTTCCTAGAGTCAAAAGTAATAAAACTTTAGAAGCCAAACTCCATATAAAAGTGAAGACCAGAGAATGGAAAGTTGAGGGAGAGAAATCTAGAGAAGAGTATGTAGAGGCTAAACAACTTTTTTTGTTTTTTTAAAGCTCCTAGAAAGTGTGTAGTAAAATTAAAGCACAAATAGTGAAATGTGAGGACAGGCTTATAGCAATTATAATGGTCACTTCTGAAACCGAAAATCTTGACTTATAAAACATTGACCCTTTAAATAGGGAAATAGCATATCCAATCCGCCAATCGGCGATCCCATAAAAAAGGAAAAGTATGCAGAGTACACTAGTAATGGCTATCCCATAATTACGCCAAAAAGGAAGACTTTCTGCCTATACTGAAAAATTGAGCAAAATTGAGCATGGACTTTATAATGGTCAAAACCAGCAGTAACGACACCATGAGAAGAAAACAACAAATCAGAAGTTGGATTACTCCAGTAATCAAAGCAGAGAAAATAAAAACTATGAAGAATATAATAATAGTAGTAATTAATATTAGTTGGTGCACAAAACGCGATTCATATATATTGTTGTGTATATCACGGCAGAAACTTAACCACTCCCCATTCTCCAATCACCCATGAGCCACACATTTCCTTGTGTGGCACTCTAAATTCTGAACCAATAAGAGTAAAGCAGAAAAATCAAGAGAGAGAGAAGTCGGCATCACTTTAAATGGAGAGGAGTAAGCACCACTCAAAAAGATAATTCACATGAGGCCTTTCATCAATGATAATGAAACTTCAAAATCAAATTCATGAAATTGGACTTGGATCGGAATAACCGTAGAAATATTTGGAATAAATCGTAATCCAGTCATATCAACAGCTTTTGGCCGAAAAAAAAAAGTATGAAGTTTGGACAGTAATACAGCCATGCAATAAGCATCTAATCAGATCAAACTACTTAAATGCTAAACCTACCGTTAATTTCGAAACTCGGCTAAACTGAATGATCAAGGCTCAAGACCTAGCCATCATCTTTTTGAATTCCTCGAAGTTAACGCAGCCGTCGCCGTCGACGTCGACGGAGCTAATCATGCGGCGGCAGTCCTTGAGCGAACACTTCTCTCCGAGGCTCTTCATCACCGAGTGAAGCTCGCTGGCGGAGATCTTCCCGTTCTTATCCTTGTCGTACAGGCTGAAGGCGTCGCGGAGGTCCTTGTCCTCGGAGTCGGATCCTCCGTCGCTGGAGCAGTGGAAAGCCGCGAACTCCTCCATATCGATGAATCCGTCGCCGTCAGTATCGACCTCCAGCATTATGCGCTTCACCTCCTCCGCCGACGTCTTGGAGCCGAGCGCATTCAGAATCGCTCCGAGCTCCGACAGCGAGATTTTGCCGTCGCCATTCGAGTCAAACTTCCTGAACACCTTCTCCACTTCCCCCATCGCGCCGCCAGAAATCACCGCCGCTTTCGGATCGCTTCCGCTTTTTGCCATTACAGAGAGAGACTATAATAGGGAAAGTGTGACTTCTGGGAGACTTTTTCGGTTTCTAGTTAGTTTCAGCCATTGTTATATAGCTATAGTTCATCACGCGGTTATGGAAGGAATATACGCGTGCTTGGTTATAATCCTCTGGTCACGCGCATTCTAACGTGAATTGTACTCCAACTGTCGACTAATTATAAGGGGAAGTATCCAGTGTTGGGCTACACAGTTTTCCATACGGTATTGGTACGTGTTCGGTTGTTATTGGTTCAGATTTCAGGATGAAAGTAACCGTTTATCGGGACCGTGATGCCCTTAAATTAAGTTATCAAACAGGGACCATAGTGTCTTTTTATTTACCACTCACAAACTTTTCATTCTTTCTATATGTTAAGTTTTAATTTTTTAATATAAAAAAAAATATATATATATATATATATATATATATATATATAAAGAAAAAAATAACTTAATTAGAAATTACCACATAAGAGAATAGGAAATTGTGTGAATGGTAAATGTATAGACATAAATATTTTTCATTCATCCTAACTCTAAGGGCTTCACGTACGTGATAGAACATTTACTAAAATGTAAATGAGTAAAAATCATGATAACTCCGCTGAGCAGAGAGGCTAGGCCATTACTTACTGCGCACTAGAAGTCCATCTCACTTTGAGAGGTTATTCTCATATAAGTATTTTTCATAAAATAGTATCTCATAGTCTCGCTCTTTTAATAAGAGCATCACAATTTCGAACATTCTTATATTTTTTTTTTGAAATAAATGAATGTAAAAATATAAAACACTGCATAATTCGTTTGCAAATGACCACAAAAGTTATTGTTAGATATAGGCCCTTTTTGGTAAAAAATTGGCCTATAGGTCAATTTTAATTTATTTGATCACTATTAATTGTTTAATTTAGTTTAAATGTTTGGTTAATTAGCTTTTTGCAACTTTAAAATACTAAAATTCAAAATGGTACTCCAAGCAACTTTTTCAATTAGCTTTTTGAGAAAAGAAATTATATCAAACAACTATCAGCTAACAGTACCAAACACTTTTCTACAATCAGCTAATGTTATCAACTATTTATACCCTCTAATTAACACAATCAGCTAACAACTAACAGCTATCAGCTAATAGCCATTTACCAAATAGGCCATAACATTTGTCCATGACTTCTATTTAGACTTAATTTGTAATTTAGTTCTCAATTTTAATGGATTTCTTAATTTAATTATTGATTAATAAATTTGTCATTAATTTTAATGGTTATGCCTGATTTTGTCGTTCATTAATCATTATCAATTGTCTTTATTTATGTTAATTTTAAAATAAATTATCATCAAGATGATTGCTAAGTGGGTTGTTGATACAAGTATACAATTATAAATATATGTTTGTCATGTTAAAGAGTTTTGAATTATGTAGTATGTCTTATTTGTATCATGCATGTTAAAGAATTCTAATTAAACCTTCTACTACTATTGAATATCGTGAATTAGTATTACAATGGTGAGAAAACTAGAATCGGGTTTTGCTTCGTTAATTAGATTTAGACACAGCAAATTTTTATTGAATTGTATAAATGGGTTGATAGGAGTTTTAATTTATTCTGCTTCTCTTCCAGACAAGGAAGGAGTTGGTAATTGAAGTTGACGCAGCCACCACCATATATTGTATTCCAATAACCAAATTGAGCACATACAATGCTTTGAGTGAAATTTGATTGTACTTATGATTCTAATCAACAAATGATCACGAAATAAATTAATATAGGTTGCTCATACCTACCGACTCAACCCAAAGAGTTAAATAGACAATTCTCATTATGATTACCAAATTAACTATACAATCATATTTATTCTTCTTAAAAAGTTGTGACAGATTGACGGTAAATATGTTACTGGATAATAATTATTTTGTGTAAATGAGTAACAATAGTTGTATTGCTGAGTGTTTCAGTACAAGAATCAGAATGTGTCCCCTCAAGCTGAGGGGAGCTTCTATTTATATTAAGCCCTAACGGTAACATGGTGGGACATAAATGAGGAGCTGATGCCTTTAATTCTCTCTCATCAATGGTAGCAATAAGTGGCACCGTGGTAACGTTCCATCCATTAGTAATCTGCCCGATGGGTTTCCATGTGGCGTCGAGTCAGGTACTCGTTTGACAACCCGGGTCGGGTGCTGGCACCATTACTCTGTCAGGTTGAATCCCCAACTCCGAGGGTCTCCCACACCCCGGCCCGACAGAGCATCTGGGAAAATGTAAATTATGATAACTCGACTGAACAACAAATGCTAGATCTTTACTTACTACGTACAAAGGACTCTCTATTGTTGTAATCTCTGATCAACTGAATTGATTTTGAATTTGAATCTCTCATCCGCGGTGTCAATAAATAAATCGCAACATGAAGATTTATTAAATGAAAAAACGATGAACCAGAAAGGAGCAGGTAAACTTGAAAAGGGTGAGTGATGGAGAAGAGAGGAGTACATATACAAAGTATTTAGGAAGTAGGGATTTAGAAGAGATAAAAAGAATTAAAGAAAAATTAAAAAAAAAATTCCACATCAGCCAAATAAGTTAAAAATTAAAGGGAAAATTCCAAGTCAATATAATTACTGGAAGCTAACAGGTAAACATGGGCCAATTTTTTTATTTTTATTTTTTTTCAAGTTCAGGTGGTTATATAAAGCTTTTTGGAGTTCAAGTGCCTTATCCCAAAACAATTTAATACAATACATCATAAGAAAAAGTGAATACTAAGTAGTAATTTTGGTATAAGAGTTTTTCATCACTTAATAATATATATTCCGTACTTCATAATAATTTACATAACCCACATTCTCCATTAAGTCAATTTTAGAATACCTTTGAAGAGGGCAAGGTATTTATTACTCCATCTGTCTCATTTTATCTGTCTTACCCACTATTTATTGGTCAAATTAATTTCTTCTTCTTTATTTATTAATTATCTTTAGCATTATTTACTTATTTTCAAATTTTGATTTTTTTTTTTGTATTTAATAGTATTTTTAGTGTAGTTTCTAAATATATAAATTTTGTATATTTTTTTTTTTTTGGTGAAGATAAATTTTGTATACTAATACTAAATTTAATATTATAAAAAATTGAATTAAATGTAACTTCAATCAAATTTTGTTAACTGACCTAGACATATAAAATGAGACGGATGAAGTATGTTATTTATTTTGGTAGTTTAAGACATTCCTATTGCTATAAAATAATAGCAAAGTTCTACTCAGGCGAAAAAGGCCAGGCACCATCATGTTTGTGTCTATATTACTATAAATAAAAATAAGCTAGACCATTCCATTATTCTCATTTGCCGTCGTAGACACAGTACTTTTCCAAACATTATAGTTTTTTTTTTTTTTTTTTTAAAAGTCATATAATTTAGTAAAGAAGGTAAATTGTAGGAAATGTCGCTTAATTAGTCTACCATTTCTCGAGTACATGTACACTAGTACCTGTAAAAAGTCAAATGACAAAATGTGTCTCAATTGATTTACCGACCCTCAAATTCTTATACACGTGTCCAAAATAAAGCAAAACTAGCAAAACAATATTTGTAAACTTATTTTGATTTGAACTCTACACCCTGCAACTGTACTACTAGCAAACAATGTTTGTAATCTTATTTTGATTTAATTGGCCATTTGAATTGTACAAGAGGATTTATTTTATTTTGAAAAAAAAAAAAGTCAAATATGTCATCGAATTTTAACTGAAAAGTCAATTAGACTCTCAAACTTTTTAAAGTTACAATTAGGTACATAAACATGTCAATTTAGTTCATCAAGACTCAATTACCTGTTAGTAACCCGTAATACCAGGTCACTAAAATTCTGACATTTGTCCGACAATAGAAATCGATGACGGAGACCAAGACGTCCTCGGAAAAGGCGTGACCATCTCTGGCTGAGATAGCGACCAAATTGGTCACCATCCCATCTCTAAGGGACGAAGAAGGCGACCAGTTTGGTCGCCATCTCCACTTGACGAAAATGGTGACCAAACTGGTTGCTTTCTTTGTCCCTAGGAGATGGCGACCAGTTTGGTCGCCATCTCCAATCACAGGAGATGGCCACGCCTTCTTCGGAGATGCCTTGATTTTCGTCATCGATTTTTATTGCCGAATAATCGCCGAAATTTTAGTGACTTAGTATTATAGGTCACTAACAGGTAATTGAGCATTGATGAACTAATTGACATGTTTATGTACCTAATTATTACAACTTTAAAAAAATTGAGTGCCTAATTAACTTTTCAGCCCTTTCTATTTTTAGTAGTTGTGTTTGTGATGGAGAAAGGCGGTACGTGGGATATTGGTGAGTGATGGAGGTGCAAAAGTCGGCAGAGACGGGACCAATAATTCCTATGGTTTCACGCAATTCATGCAGTAGTTGGGTGTACATTCAATATATTTTGGTATAGTAGTGGGTGAAATCATGGCGTAGAATAGATGCTTTAATAATTTATGCACAAAAGCTTGTGATGCCACGGGACTAAGGCATTTGCGTGGGGTACTTCCTGCATGTTTCATGTTCTTGGTTAACTGTCATCCGATCCAAGGCACAAATGAGTGGAACTCTTTCCTTCCATCCACCGGCTTAATTAATAATTGAGCCACCCTTCTTCACATGTCATTATGTAATATGCTGCCAACTCGAATCCTATATTCAAATGTAGGACAAATTAATTGTTTTATTGGTGTCGTCAACAGGAAGTTTATACGTGTTTTTGTCGAGTTTATCTTGCCATACACAATCATTTAGCAAATGAATGATATACAATGGCTTTAACCCACGAATTTAACATTAAATTTGGGAGAAAATTTCAATTTTGGTCTTATGTCTATAGGGGCTTTGTTAATTTTAGCACCTAACTTTCAAAAGTGTCAGTTTAGTACCTTGAGTATGTAATTTTTGTCAATATTGGTTACACCGGTCAAATTGTCGTCTAAATTTGGCCGAAAAATTTTAATAGTTGAAATAATGAGGGTATTTTAGTCATTTCACATCTATTTTCTTCTTCTCCGACGAGTCTACCATGTTTCAGTTGTTTCCGGCGAGTTCTCCCGGCTTCGAAAGTACAGGCAAAGCGGCTCAAGGCCACTTTTAAAACCAAAACAAATCTAAACGCAACTTTTGCGAGCTTAACGGAATCAATGACCAAAGCATTTTGATTGGTAGCCTCCTTAATTAGGCCAGGCACCACCGACGTTGGGGGAACCATCGTGGAGGACCAAATTGAAGGTTCTAAAACCATTCTAGCATTTTCTTCTGGCCAATGGAGGTGTCGGCGAACGTGGAGAGCGCGAGTTCGCCGACCAGGCAACCGAAGAAGTACGAGGTGGCCGGCAGGTCGGTGATATTAGCCCCAGCACACTCCAAGGACCACGGAGGTGTTCGGCGGACTCCGTGCGACCGGCCAATGCTATTCCACTCGTCGGAGAAGAAAGAGATGTCGTCCTCACCGTGGCCGCCGTCATCACCGCGGTCTTGTTAATCCCTCTCTTTGGTCGAGAAGCAAGGAAAAATGGTAAAATAACTAAAATACCCTCATTATTTTACTTATTAAAATTTTCTGGCGAAGTTTGGCCGGAGTGATCAAAATTGACAAAAATTACATACTCAAGGTACTAAAATGACACTTTTAAAAGTTAAGTGCTGAAATTAACAAAACCCCTATAGTTATAGGACCAAAATTGAAATTTTCTCTTAAATTTGGTTAATTAGTTTCTTTGATTTTGAATCCAAAGGCTCGAGTTATATTATAGTCAAACACATACACCACTTCAAATTAGAAAGGAAAAAGATTGAATTATCCCCCTAAATCAAACAGATAATGCGATTGAGTTTTTAAGTGAAAAAAATTTCATTTGAATCCTGCGAACTTGGCGACACTCTCCATTTCTCCTCTCTTCGTCCGCCGTCTGAGCTAATAATAATAAGTTATTAAAACAAAGTAATAAATTAAAACAAAAAAAAAGTAATTTTTTTTAAAAAATAATAATAATTAAAAAATGAGACATGTGTCAGCATTAGAAAACACTAACTTGCCAAACAGGTAATTTAGGATCCAATTAAACATTTTAACCGGTTTAGGAGATTTAAATGGATCTTTTTTCACTTAGATGCTCAATTGCACTATCCGTTTGATTTAGGGGCCAATTTGACAATTTTTTTTTAAAAAAATAACATATATTTGATTCCTGAGTTATACCTCAGTATAATATTTTTGAATAAAAATATAATACTTTTTCATGTTGATTAAGTAACAAACACTTTATTTCTAATTAGTATTACATTTTTTAATATTGACCCAACTTGTCTATAGTAAAACATAGGAGAGTCGTCACTCTATAATAAACCATATCACTTTAAATTGAAAAAATAACATATTTAATTCAAGAGTTATATCTCAAGTATAAATTTAATTCTTTATTTATTGTCGTGTGTATGATTTTTTTTGTTGAACACATGTTTCCTCAAGCAGTGAAGCACTACTTCATGAGTATCTGGCACATTTGGTAATCATTTTGTTAAACGTGTACAAAAAATTAGTAAATAAGTTTAAACAATAAGTAGTGCAAGGATTGATGGGTCCAAGTAGACATGTATGCAGGTTTGGTTCTAGTTCGATTTCAGTTCTAAATCATTAGTTTACGGTTATAAAAATGATAAGTCAGAATCAAAACCTTTAGTAATGTTTTGGTATTGTTGGAATCGTCAATTTGAATTGTTATTTTTTTTTTTTCTTTCTTTAAAAATTAGACTTTTCTATATAATAAAAGCCATGATTTTAAATCAGAACCGGAATCGTTCTTATGGTTCTGATTCGATTGCTCGGTGTTTGGTTCAATCTAAACAGAACTGTAGTCATCCTTAGATTCAAGCTGCCTAATATTATTTTTCATACAATTTGTGATTAATATTTTGTAGTTGACATAACACAAAATGATTGATCGGAATACTATACAGCGGTGGAGTCTAGTATACATAAGTTAAAGAAAGAAAAGTAAGGAAACATCCATAGAGATGAGGTCCATTATTATTGGTTAAAAGCGTGGCTTGCTACTTGGCTTAAGAATTGGAATTTGCATAGCAATGAGAGGCGAGCATAGATTGAAGGTGTTGGAATCATCGGCAACTAAAGTGGGGGAATAATAAAGAATGGAAAACTCCAGAATGTTCTGTTTGGTCAGTCCGTCAAATCGCAATATGTCAAAAAAAAAAAAAAAAAAAGTAATCTCTCTCTTTCAGTCTTTCCGGTCTTCCTCCTTGGATATGGGCTGTTGTTGGATATTGGTTTTGGAGAAGGGTCAAAGGTAAAACAAGCCCAATGGCTACTCCATTGTCCGTACTAAACAAGTCAACAACCAACGTGCGTCAAAACCCACGTATCCTACACAACCTCGTGTCCACTGGCCCAATTTGTATCCTTCTAGACAATAATAATGATTCCCTGTAATACTTTTGCCACTCAATTATTTTTTTCTTTTTCAAAAATATCTTTAAAGGTCTGGCTACTCTTTTTTCAGTTTTTCATTATTCTAAAATTTTAAATTTATTTTTGAAAATTATAAACACAAATTTCAACACAAGAAGCTGAAGATGATAGCTGGAAAGAAAATTTTGCGACGATAGAGGATAATAATGAAAAAAGCAAAGGAGGGTGGCTAGAAAATAAGCGGAAGATGGTGATAATAGTTATCTGTCATGTTTATTATTTATTAATTAAACAAATTATTTTTTCTTTACTTCTTTTTTTTAGTATTTTTTAAATATATTTTTTGTATTTAATAATATTTTTAATTAATTAATATATAAATGTTAACATTATAAAAAATGAAATAAAAATAATTTGAATCAGGCTTCAGCTTTATGAAATGAGAGGGAGTAATTTGTAATTGCAGTGTCCTCCATAGTTGATATAGAATCATACAAGTGTCCAATGGCAGAGTAGCAGAGTAGCAGAGTAGCAGAGTGCAGACACGTCACACATGGCAAGCTGACAAGTGACGCTTCCTTTTTCTCTTTGCTTTCTCCGCTACTCTCTCAGTCTCGTCAGCAAAGCCATTGAAATTAGGGTTCATCCCAACTGATTTTCCCAATGCCACAATAGCTAGGGATTTCCCCTTTACGTATTTGTTTGGGTGTAATACCTAAGCTCAGCTCACTGCCTGCTTCTTAATATATGGCCGCTCTTCATTCTTCTACTCTCTGCTTCACCGGAGTCTCAGTCTCAGTCTCTTCCGGTCGGAGAAGTTTTGGCTGGTCTCAACTCTCCGGTCCGTCTGCTTTTCCGAGATGCAGGCCCCCACCACCAACCCTCAGACTTCAAGGTCTTCAAATTTTCCTGCTTCATTTATTTATTTAGACAACTGAGTGAGTTGCATATTTATTCCGTGTGAGCTTATGTCTTTAATTAGTGTTTTAAATTTGTTGCTCACAAATTAAGAAGCAGACAGGATAGTAGAACGATTAATTGAAGCATGTGTTCCATTCAACTAAAAGCCTAAGCTGATAGTTTGGTTGCATATGGCTATATGGTTAACACGATTAGATGGATGGATATGAAAGAAAATTACAGAAAGTTTAATAAGGCCATCTTGTTTTGTATTGTATAGTCAAACAAATGATCACAGAAAGTGTAACAAGAATTGTGCATTATTAACTACTGTAACTTTTAACATGTACTTTTATTATCATAATTATTCAAGGAAGAGCACAGCCAAGCGATAATGGGGCACTTGAAAAGAAGGATGAATCTGAACTTGTGGTGTGCTTTGGGGAGATGTTGATCGATTTCGTTCCAACCACAAGTGGACTTTCTTTGGCTGAAGCACCTGCATTTAAAAAGGCTCCAGGTGGTGCACCAGCTAATGTTGCTGTTGGCATATCTCGCCTTGGTGGTTCATCAGCTTTTATAGGCAAGGTATCGTTTTCGCATTTCTTCTCCTTTTAGTCTTTCTCAAACTCCATGTTATCACATAAAAACACCTAGAAGATTGGATTATGCTGCAGCATTGCAAATTGATAATATATGAATATGCAATTATGCACAGGTTGGTGAAGATGAATTCGGGTACATGCTTGCTGATATTTTGAAGGAGAATAATGTGAACAGTGAAGGGATGCGCTTTGATCCTGGTGCTCGCACTGCCTTAGCATTTGTAACTCTTAGAAAAGATGGGGAGCGCGAGTTCATGTTTTACCGTAATCCTAGTGCTGATATGTTGCTGAAACCGAGTGAACTCGATTTTGAATTAATTAAGAAGGTATATAAATTTCTTTGAAGCATTAGTAAACTAATGTAGCAATGGGTAGAATTGGTCATGACAAAACAAAAAAGGAACCTAAGATAAAAAAGACAGAGAGGGAAGAGGGGGTTTGTGTTGAGCCTGAGGGATTAAAGCGGGCCAATTTGTGTGATTTGTGTGCATAAGCACAATTTAGCCAAATATTAGAAATTGTTAACTTAGACCAATTTATTTTGTGGTTTATAGACATGCCCAGTATTCCTATCTTTACCCTTCAAACACTGCGGTTTTACAATTGTAGATGCTGAGTGATAGTTGTATTGTTTGACAGGCAAAGATTTTCCATTACGGTTCTATAAGCTTGATTACAGAACCATGCAAATCAGCCCATGTTGCTGCAGCTAAAGCTGCAAAGGATGCTGGTGTAATTTTGTCTTATGATCCAAACCTGAGGCTTCCACTATGGCCATCAGCAGAAAGTGCTCGAGAAGGAATCTTTAGCATATGGGAGACTGCTGATATAATTAAGGTACATTTTTCTCTATCTCCAGTTGAACTTGCAAATTATGTGTAATTTATGTTGCTCTAAACCAGGGACGGAGCCAAAGGGGGGGCACCTGCCCCCCCTCACCCCACCCCACCCCTACCCTATATATAGCTTTGTATATAATATGTATATATAGTACATTATTAGTATAAGTATTATAAAACAGATTTTGTAAACAAAAGTTTTGGTAGACAAGGTGGTAGGAAACACGTTTGGGTTTCAAAATGGCTTGGGTTCAATTCCTTGCATTGACACTGTCTTAGTCTTCTTCACATCTTTGCGGATATATATAACTTTCTTTTATATTAATAATGTGATGTCTTTCTTTTTTATATTAATAATGAGATGTATATATAATTTTCTTTATATTAATAATAGGATGTATATATAACTTTCTTTATATTAATAATGGAATGTGTAATTTATAATGTGTTTTATATTCGAATTGTTTTATCAAATTAATTATGTTTCATATTTTGTTATAAATATTTTTATAAAGTTTTAATATGTTTTATTTTTCGCTATATCCAACAATATTTATTGTTATACTTCTTAAAATGTTTCATTTTTTTTTTCAAACTTTCTCTTTTATTTTAATTTTTTGGCCTCACTGAAAAAAATTCCTGAATCCGCCACTGACCATCCCTACTTCTTTGCCCCCCCTCAACATAATTTCTGCTCCGTCCCTGCTCTAAACACGTGCAAACTCAAAGCTTTGGTGATTTATCTAATGTATTACTGAATAATTGTCATCAGATTAGCGAGGAGGAGATTTCATTTTTGACACAAGGAGAAGATCCATATAATGATGATGTTGTTCGCAAACTGTACCATCCAAACCTCAAGTTGCTCCTCGTCACTGAAGGTCCAGCAGGTTGTCGATATTACACCAAGGTGATCTTCTAAGTATACTCAAAATAATATGTGAAAAAAGTGTCACTTATCAAAAGAATTGTGAAAAAGTGTCTGACCCATTGTTCAAGGTTCTTGCATTTTGTAGACTCTTGGTAATGTGTGTGCTTGTTTTTGTGCAAACATATTTGTGTGTAAAATAAGTATATAAGCTAAGTCCCTTTCCAGGCATTAGGTGAGGGCTCCAATCCCATCCCGCCCTCCATGAAATGTTCCAAAAGCCTATTGATTTCTCTATCAGGTTTATTCAGTTCTGCTCAAATAATTAATGTTATACTCGTCAAGAATCTGTTGCTTACTGTGGAAGTGATTTGTGCCTATGTCAAACATTTGAAAAAACTTTTTCGTTGTCTTTCTGCTTGTCAACCATAGGTTATGTACAAAATCCACTGTGCAATCAATTCTTGCAAAAAAAAAAGCTCTTATGATTTAAATTGTTGTCAGAGTGCTATCAAAGTATTATCAACAAGCACTATCCAGGTTGAACATTTGAACAATGTACATCTGCCTGCCTGCCTTCCTCTTTAGGCAAAACTTGTGCTTATTGTCGTGGCTATTCTTTTATTTATATAGTCTCTAGTTTCCTAAGACTGCTAGAACCTTCTTCTATTTACAGGAGTTTAGTGGAAGAGTCACGGGTTTGATGGTGGAAGCTGTGGACACCACCGGTGCGGGAGATGCTTTCGTAGCTGGATTGTTGACACAATTATCATCTGACGTGACACTGCTTCAGGTATTGCTTTTCGTACTGTAGATCATCGTGCTACTGCTACAGCCACCTGTTTTCAAACGCGGGCTGCTCTGATCTGTTAGTCAAATATTTTCCCTTCTGAATACTTAAAATCAATCTCCAACAGATAGAAGTATTCTTTATTTGCTCTTGGTCCTCTAGTCTGCATTTTTATTTCTGGTTTTCTTCGCTGGGTGAGTTGTGTTGAGTCATATACACATTCTATTCTATCCTTTGACTGACACATGACAAATCTTGGGTTTTTATAGGACGAAGACCGCCTGAGAGATGCGTTGAGATTTGCGAATGCTTGCGGTGCCTTGACGGTGACGGAGCGAGGGGCAATTCCTGCTTTGCCCACCAGAGAAGCTGTGCTCAGTGCCGTGCTCAAATCAGTGGCATGAATATTCGCCCAGAACTCCATAATTGCGCGGATCACAGAAAATGGGATTTAAGATTTGCACCAGCTGTGTTTGCAAAGCCCATACCCATACACCCCCCATGTGCTGTTGCATACCTTCCACATAAAATAATGGATGATGCATCATATCCTTTCCAGTTTCCAGCATGATTGGTGCTATTCAGTTTGATGTTGTAACATGTGTTCAGATTTTTGTAATAATTTGATGCTGCCTGCTTCTCAGGACCGGTTTCCTGGATGTTGTAAAACCATAATGTAAGAACTTTCATGTTTTTGAGAAATTAATGATGTTTTATGAGTTTTGCATCACTGTGGAGCCACCACTCAAATTAAGTGATGTTAAATGTACTAATTTAATGTTATTTTGATGAGGATATAATATTTCTGAATGATCAAATAATAAGTCTGTACAAGAATATATATAGTAGCGAATAGTAAACCTAATACAAGACGAATACTAGTAACAATAGATAACAAATACTAATGATAATAGAGTCCTAATACTCCCCCTCAAGCACAAGGTGGACCAGCAACAACATTGAGCTTGCCACACAGAGTGGAGAAACGTGGACTGGGGAGAGCTTTAGTGAACACATCAGCCAGCTGATCCTTTGTAGAAATGAAACTAACTTGCAACTCCTTCTTTGCCACTTTGTCACGAACAAAGTGATAGTCAATTTCCACATGTTTCGTACGAGCATGGAACACCGGGTTGGAACAGAGATAGGTTGCACCCAGATTATCACACCAGAGAGTGGGAGGAGTTGACAACGGCAACCGAAGTTCGTGCAACAGAGAAACCAACCAGGTGACCTCAGCAGACACGTCAGCCAGTGCCTTGTACTCAGCCTCTGTAGACGAACGAGCAACCGTACGTTGCTTCCGGCAAGACCAAGAAATCAGATTGCCACCAAGAAATACTGCAAAGCCGCTAGTAGACTTTCTGTCAGCCGGATCACCAGCCCAGTCCGAATCCGAAAAAGCATGAACCGCAACAGAGGAGGACGGGCGAATAAAAAGACCAAAATGCAAAGTTCCTTTAACGTACCGTAGAACACGTTTGAGCATTGCCCAATGCTCAGTAGTCGGAGAGTGCATATGCTGACAGACCCGATTCACAACAAAAGATAAATCCGGGCAAGTGACAGTAAGATACTGCAGAGCCCCAGCAAGACTGCGATACTGCGTGGGATCGACATAGGGAACCACAGATTCAGAAACGGGTCGAGTCACAGGCACCGGAGTAGCCAACGGTTTACAGTCCACCATACCTGCACGACTCAATATATCTCGCATGTATCGCTGTTGAGAAAGAAACAAACCACCATCACGGGAGACCGTCTCAATGCCCAGAAAAAAAGACGGAGCACCCATGTCACGAATCTTGAACTCCGAGGCTAAGTCAGTCAGAAGCCGAGTAACACGCGAAGCATCAGATCCCATAACAAGGATATCATCAACATATACAAGCACATATAAAGATACAGAGTCACGAGTGTATATGAATAAAGAAACGTCAGTCTTGGAAGGTGAAAAACCAACCGACGCCAAGAAAGCATGTAACCTGTTAAACCATGCGCGAGGAGCCTGCTTAAGACCATAGAGCGACCTCTGTAATAAGCACACATCATCCGGCCGTGACGGGTCCTCATAGCCAGGCAGCTGTCGCATGTAGACTGTCTCGGCAAGAGTACCATTAAGAAAGGCGTTGTGAACATCCAACTGCCGAATTACCCAACCGTGAGAGACGGCCAAGGAGAGGAGAAGTCGCACGGTTGTGGGTTTTACAACGGGACTGAAAGTCTCAAAAAAATCCTGTCCTGCGACTTGATTGAACCCCTTAGCCACCAACCGAGCCTTGTGCCGCTCAATTGTGCCATCAGCCTTGCGCTTCGTCCTGAACACCCATTTGCACCCCACAACATTCATGCCAGGCGTGCGACTAACCAGACGCCAAGTGTGATTCTGAAGCAAGGCATTAAACTCAAGATCCATGGCCTCACGCCATTCCGGATACCGAACTGCCTGAGAATAACAAGTCGGCTCAGAGACAGTCATTAGTGCCACATGTTGCGCCGGTCCCAAAGAACGAGTTGCCATAACATGAGACCGAGGCGGAACCAGTTTCACCGTGCGGCGACCTCGCTTGGACGCCTTAGGGGCACCCGGGACTGCCACATCCGGAGCCACGGCAGTCTCGGTGCGGGAATCAGAAGCAGCACCAGCAGCCTCGGAATCCGTGTCCATGTCCGGACGAGGATCCGGCCCAGCAGGGCAAACACCGGAGCTCGCGCCAACCTGAATGGCGCCAACACCCCACTGCTCAACCGGGCGAGAGCGAGAGACCTGAGAAGGTACAGAAGAAGCAAACGGAAAAACAGTTTCATCAAACCGCACATGGCGGCAAATGAATACCTTGTTAGTAGCAAGATCAAAACAACGATAGCCACGGAACGAAGGCGGATAACCAAGAAACACACACGGAGAAGACCGATACTGTAACTTGTTACGATTATACGGGCGCAACAGAGGATAACAGAGACAGCCAAACACACGCAAGAAAGAATACGAAGGACTAGAGCGATGCAAACGATAATGAGGACTATCATTATCCAAAATGCGAGTTGGCATCTTATTAATGAGATAGACCGCAGTCTCAAAGGCATAATCCCAATATCGTTGTGGAACCGAAGCCTGGGCCAAGAGGGCCAAACCCGTTTCCACAGCGTGACGATGCCGACGCTCAACTCTACCATTCTGCTCATGGGTATAGGCACAAGATTGCCTATGATTAATGCCCAAAGAGACAAAAGTACGGTGCAACCGTTTATACTCTCCCCCTAAATCAGATTGAATAGAGACAATCTTACGACCATATGAACGCTCAACTAGTGACCGAAACTGCTCGAAGATAGCATACACATCAGTTTTCAAACGCATAGGATAAAACCATACATAGCGTGTGTAGTCATCAACAAACAAAACAAAATAACGAAAGCCATTGACAGAAAGAAAAGGCGCTGGGCCCCAAATATCAGTATATATAAGCTCTAAAACATGCGACGTAGTAGTATTGGCACGAGGCAAGGGAAACCGTGAGGATTTCCCAAGCATACAAGCACGACACAACTCCGAACTATCACTAAAACTAGACTGAATAGAACACGAATTTAATATCTGCCGCAAGACACGCGGATGAGGGTGACCCAACCGACCATGCCACACCTCAGAGGAGACACGAGAGGCCACAAACGCAGCGGGACTTGAACGAGAGACAGGCCAAGAATAGAGACCTCCCGAAGCCGGTCCTCTATACAGAACTTCCCTGGTTGAACGATCCTTCACAAAGAAACAATCAGGGTGAAACTCAAAAAAGACATTATTATCACGAGCAAACCGTTGCACAGACAATAAAGACGCAGAGAGCCCAGGAACATAAAGAACATCAGACAACCGAAACAGTGTTTTAGAAGCGGCTACCGAAGATGAACCAGTACTAACAATAGGTAAACACTTACCGTCACCAACCCGAAGATGATCCGGACCATTATAGGAGACCGCCGAGGACATCAAAGATGGATCCGGAGTGGCATGATTCGATGCACCAGTGTCAGGAAACCACTGCTGAGTATTAGCCGAAGCCGTATCATCACCGGAATATGCAACGTGCGCCCGCGACCCCGGGGCGCCATCATACCGGCGATAGCACGAAGCGGCCGAGTGACCTTCGCC
Organism: Ipomoea nil; assembly: GCF_001879475.1. Lineage (NCBI taxonomy): Eukaryota > Viridiplantae > Streptophyta > Magnoliopsida > Solanales > Convolvulaceae > Ipomoea > Ipomoea nil. The sequence continues at coordinate 1,611,894 of NW_017619627.1, read as the reverse complement.
GGAACAAATCTGGCACTGGACAGCCCCGGCGCCACCACGACCGCGACCTCGTCCTTTGCCGCGACCGCGGCTTCGGTTGCCGCTGCCACGCTGCTGCCCGCCGAGCGACCCCCACCTCGCTGAGCCGCCATGGCGACCGGAGCAGCAGCAACGTCACCACCATCATCAGCACATATAAAAGCCTGCGAAACAAGAAAATCGGATAACTTGGGTAGAGACACCGGAGCACCCCTCGTTAGCGACGCCACCAAAGGGCGATATTCAGACCGCAAGCCCCGGAATATGTACATATTCTGATCTTCCAGCGTCACCGGGCGTCCGGCAAGTGCCAAGTCCTCAATAAGCACCTGAGCACGACCAAGATAATCCGGGATCGAAGCATCCCCCTGCCGCAATCCTTGCAACTCGCCCACCAACCGAAGGGCACGGGCCCGGGTCGTCGAACCGAGAACCTGCTCGATCGCCACCCACAAGTGCCGAGAAGAGGTTTTACCGATGGCGAGATGCATCATCTCGTCGGACAAGGACGAGATCAACAAGGAGAGCACGGCCTTATCTTGACGAAGCCATGCACTCCGAGCGGCGGACGACAAAGCCGACGAAGTCACGGCGGCAGCATCCCCCTCGGCAGGCGGTACAGTAAGGGCAGTAAACGGAGGGCACACGGACGTTCCATCGACAAAACCCAACAACCCTTGACCATCCAGGAACGGAAGAAGCTGAGTACGCCAGAATAAAAAATTGCGGGATGTCAACTTGATGGAAACGAAGTGATGAGCCGAAGAAAACGACACCCCGGACTGCAGGGGTGCCACAAGCGCGGCCTCAGAAACAGTCCGTTCAGAACTTCCAACAGAACCGCCATCAGAACCGAGGTGCGCCATAGAGAGAGAAAAAAAAATCTGCTGATACCAGATGAGGATATAATATTTCTGAATGATCAAATAATAAGTCTGTACAGGAATATATATAGTAGCGAATAGTAAACCTAATACAAGACGAATACTAGTAACAATAGATAACAAATACTAATGATAATAGAGTCCTAATAATTTTTAGTAACATAAAAATATAAATATAAATTACATTTATATTGATAAATATCATTATTTTTGAAAATGTTATATAATTTTCTTTATCAATATCTTTATCAACACTTTGAAATACATCACTTTAAATAAAAAATACTTAAACAATCATTCAATATTTGAAATTTTAATATTTAGTATTAAAATAACATTTTATTTTATAATTGTGTTATTGAAAGTATTTCATGTGGCAATTGGAAACTCTTCCACTAATATATTTATTGTTTAAGCCACTAATTCTTTTAAATTTATCCAACTCTCTCCACAATATTAAGAATACTAGACTACAAGTCCTTTTTTATTTGAGTTGGTTAAGTATGGGTAAGCTTCATTACCGGTCATTATATCGTGCACCAGGGCGCACAATGCATTGTGCACTCCGCCCTACTCAAAACCACGTCGTTTTGGTGCATTGTCCAAAAAAAAATTTCTCTGTTTCGAATGCACATAAACTCATAACAGAATACACATAAACTCATAACATAATACACATAAACTTTTAACATAATACACATAAACTCTTAACTGAATACACATAAACTCATAACATAATACACATAAACTTTGAACTGAATACACATAATGGGGTTTGGTTCGTTTGAACGGACGGAGTGACGTCCGTTACGTCAATCCCCGTCAACAACAATTGAAATGACGGCGTTTTGTGCCTGGGCGCACATTGTTTTGTGCGCCGTGGTTCACGATATAAATTGCCCCTTCACTACCCACAAGGCCATAATATTGAAAATAGGGGTGTAAATGAGCCGAGCTACTCGTGAGTCGCTCGCGAGCAGCTCGGTCAAAGC
>NW_017619627.1:1477500-1607500 GCF_001879475.1 Ipomoea nil | reverse complement strand
ATATTATCACGGGGAAAAACCGCCACTTCTATAATAATTGAGGGGGCAAATGTGAATGCATGAATAACTCAGGGGGAAAAAGTGCTATAAGCATATAACACAGGGGGAAAAAGTGTCATTTTCCCTAATAATAATAATAATAATTCAATTTCTACCCTTCTAATCTTCTATTGCTTCCCAAACTCCCCATTCCCCACGCCCTAGCTCAGGCACTCAGTTGACAAAAGACGAGACACGAAGACAGTCGAGTAGTCTCTGGTCTCCGTCAATTTACTTAGCCGACAACTACCAATTATGTATGAATAAAATAAAGTAGTTTATTTTTAATTAAAACATGAATTTAAAATCAAACAGGTCAAATTTGAGGTCAAAATTAAGCCCGAACTCGAACCAAAAATCGAACTAGAACTCGAGCTCAAGATCGAGCTCGAACAATTGAACTGCTCGAGCCGAGCTCGAGCTCGAACTCGAGCCGAGCTCGAGCTCGAACTCGAGCCGAGCTTTCCTTAACGAGCTCAAACTCAAGCCAACCCAAGCTCGAGCTCGGCTCGACTCGTTTACACCCCTAATTAAAAATACTAGATTAGTCCTTGATTTGAATTGGCCAATTATGGATAACTTAAACCGATTTACCTCATTATGATCATTTACCAGCTAGGATCATAACCCGGTGGATGCCCTTAGATAATCGGTATGATTTTCATTATCATCCAAAAAAAAAAAAAAAAACAAAAAACTAGACTACTAGTAAAAACTTAACTAGGCGTTTAGTGTTTGGTTTGCATGAATAGAATTAATGGAAATTTCAATTTCAATGTTTGGTACATGGAAATTGAAAGGAAATAAGTATTATAAAGTCCAAAATGTCCATACTACTACTTCTTGTTATTATTATTATTATTATTATTATTATTATTATTATTATTTTATAAATCCTAAATGACCAAATTTAAATTTTGCTTTTAAAAATTTATGTAACCCGTTGTAAATAAACTCTAGAATTGCATAACGAAAGCAATAAAATAGATAAGGGAGTTTTAATTGAGAAAACATATTTGATTGAGGTTGGCCTACTGATTGACGTTCTGTGTTGAGAGTAGAAGAAAAAGACACTATAATTGAAAGAGAGAGATCAAACATCAATTTTATGTTAAAAAAAGAAAGGGGTTATTTTGTCTAAAAGTTATTTTTTTTCTTCCTAAAATCCATAGAATTGAAATATCAAGGAGGGCCTTGGAATATTTTTATTATTATTTTTTAATGGGGCCTTGGAATTCTAATTCCATAAAAATGAGAGAATTTCAATTCCCCCCAACCAAAAGAAGGAATTTACTTGCCTTCGAAATTATGTGAGAATTAGCTAGGTGGGTATTGAATTGTAATTTCCTCCAACCATATGTCCCGTAAAAACCTCAGCTAGAAACTACCAAAAAATAATAATTAAATAATCTATGGTGTAATTGAGTGGAAGAGACTCATCCATCATTAACCAAATGTCAAAGGTTTGATCACTTTAGGTATGGAGTAACCTTAAATTTCTAGGCCAGATGTCCCACCCAAAAAATATACCTACAATCCAGCGAAAGATTAATCACTATATCCGACTGTGAAAATCTGAGATACACCCCAAAAAAAAAAAAAAAAAAAAAAACTACCAAAATAAGAAACTTCAATTATTACCTCTATAAAGATTATTCATCATAAAAATTTTAAAAATCGTTACAACTTTACTATTATTCAAACATAATATCATCAGACTCAATCTACTCTATTGTCTCTATAGATTAGTAACAAAAATTTAGGTTCTTGATAAGATTACAAATATATATATATATATATATATATATATATATATATATATATATATATATAGATTTTGGATCCGGTAAGGTTAGCATTGACAGGTGAGGTGGTGAGGCTCAATCTTGTACGTTTATTTGCATCTTTGGACGTCCTGGATCTATTCTAACTAATTACCGCGTGCGCTGCTTAATTTGTAGATTTAGGGGCAAGGATGTCTTTTTCTTTGTATTTTTATTAGACTGCAATAATTACTACTGGATTTTGTGGGCTTGTGCAGGTTAATTATTTATGGTTAAATAAGATTTTATGATTTGTATTTTTTAATTCCCGTCTCTTCCCCTTCTTTTCTTTGAGGTTTCCGTTTCGTCTTCTCGAAAGCCTGCCCGACTCGTGCGATCTTCTCTCCGGTGCGATTCTTCTCAGTATGTGCTCTATAATCAAGCGTTGACGCCGGCCTGCTTTCCTCGTGCCGTTCGCACAGTCGTCATGGCGGGTTCTACCAACCGGCAGACCAAGCGTCAGAGGGGGGGTCTTCCGGTTGCATTCCGGGTATTCCGGTAGCCGCGGTTATGTGTTTGGTGTTTCTTGGCTTATTTTCTTCTTGTGCTGATGTTGCATGTCTACGGCGACAAGTCCAATGTCGGGGGTTTTGGTCTGTTAGGTTCCGGGGGCGGGGATTGGGGGTTTTTGCTGGGGATGATTGGCGGTGGGTGGATAGGGTTTGGCAAGGGAGGTGTGTGTGTTGCGTTGATTATTATTATTATTATTATTTTCGGGTTCTGTCCGGCTGGGGGGTGGAAATCGTTTTTTTCCCTTTTTTTTGTGCGTTTGATGCCTTTGGCGTCGGTATTTCCAGTTGGGTTCGGCTAGGGAGGGGGGGTTCATTGTGTGTGGGTGCTGGGAGATTGTGCCGGCGTTCTTGGTGCTCCGGGATGGTGGTGATTGCTGGTGAATGGTTTCAGTCCCCTTTTTTTATGACTTTATTGTTGTATGGGTGTTGTGTGTGGTCCACGTGAGGTTTAGGAAGTGGTGGGTGCAGTATCGTGTTTCCACCTTCCTGGTGATTGGTGTCTGGTTCACTTAGTTGATATTTTGCTTTAATTTGGTGGTTTAGTTGAGAGGATTTCCTTTTGTAGATGTTTCATTGGCACACCTGAATTTGATACCTTTTTTTTTTTTTTTTTTTTTTTTTTACGTATAATTGCTAAGGAAATGAAAGCTGAATTTTGGTTTCCCTTAGGTGCAAGAAATTTTCAAATTACATGAAAAGCAATCTGGCAGAGCTCTTAGAAAGAAGAACAACCAATGATGCATAGTGTGCCTTGGCTGTTGTAGCTGATGCTTTGATGATAAGCCCTTACTCAGTGAAGTTACTTGAAATGAAAGCATATGTTCTTCTTATGGTTTGTATTCCTGAGAAATAAGACTTGATAACTTAAATTTTTATAGGCAAGTAATTGACGAAAACATCTCTCATTTTCTGTGTTTTAGCTTAACTGCAATGATAATTCACAGCTGCATACAAAGAAGCAATTCAGCTATGTGAGCGGACATTTACTTGTGGTGAGTTACACTTCCACTTCAGATTCTGAGCCAGCAAATTAAACTTGAATGCTTCTAACAAACAGAGGAGTGATTCACATAGGTTTTGGCGTTGTTTAGTAACTGTCAAATCCTACTTTCATCTGGGAAAGCTTGAGGAATCTGTTATTTATTTTTTTTTTTTTTGAAAAAGCAAGAGAAATAAGTGTCTCCCACAAATGGGTAATATTATCATGTTATAGGGATTTAGGTTATATGCAATGTTTTTGCTATATATACTTCCATTATCACCATTGTCCTTTGATTTTGGAGAAGACGTTTGTGTTTTTAAGCCAGATGCATTGACATTCATGCTTCTATTTAAAATCAATTATTTTCTTTCTCAGTTGCTAAGTGGTATTGTACTTTTTCTATTTTTTTATGCGCATGCCTATGTTGCTTGTTGCTTGGTGAGCTTAAATTCTTTTCTTAGAATGCACACAAGAAAGACAAATAATATTTTTTCATTATTAACTATATGGACCTTTTCTTTTTAAAAGATTGGTGAAGTGTTTAGCTTGTGGGTGGTCTTGGAACAACATCATGTGGCCAAGTTATTTAACAAACTTGTTCTCTCTACATGGTCATTACAGTCCTTCGCCTTTTAAACTGCACGCTCCGTTACATGCCGATGCACACACTAGTCAGTATAACGCATACACCTACGGCCGTGTGCGCACACGCCTAGTAGATGTGAAATACACACTACTTAGCAAATAACACCACGCTCACTACTATGCATCAACCAGCTCCCGTAAATGCACACGCCGATTTGCACAATTGCACATACAAGAACCTACGAAATGTTTTAGAACCAAAATAAATTTTTTTTAAAAACACACCAATCACCATAAATGCACACACCCTAATGACGACATATGAGGAACATGATTAGCAAATGTCAATTCATATGTTTACCAAAGTGGTTTAGTGCTAAGATGGAGATCTCAATATAAATTGTTGTATGCATATCCACTGATCTGATAACATTATGTTTCACTATTATGGGTCATACCATTATAAACAATTTGCAAATGCCTTTCCACATAACTGCACACACCACCGTCAAAAAAAAAAAAAAAAAAAAAAAAAAAAACATGTAGAAGAGTCCCCTTGCCAGCAAAGTGCACACGTCGTTCGCCACAATTGCACACACAAGAACCTACGAAATTTTTTAGAACCAAAATAATTAAAAAAAAAAAAAAAACTCACGCCTATCACCATAAATGCACCCACCCTACTCAAAAAAAAATGTATCGTCTGCGAATTTGCACACTCCGTTACACAACAATGCACAAACCTACGTAGTATTTACCTAAATTAAAATTAAAGACGCACTTACCCGCGATTTTAAATGTCATTCTCAAGCTCTGTAGAATTTATATAACACCATCGATACTATGTTTGAATCTTTGAACACAATATAATTAATTCTTACTATTGATATGATCCCTAATATTATGGTAAGATTGTATTTTAATTATAACCAAAATTAAACGCCATATTATAATTACTCTTCTATCCTTCTAGTTAAAATCTAGCCTTATTTAATTAGGATTTGACTTTCAATCCCATCCATCCATTGGAATTTAATTAATGGATAAGATGATATCTCATGATCTCATCTATCTAGAGGATCTCATCGGATCCGAAGCCTATATATATATATATAGCAATATAGCAATAAACAATTAAAATAAATAATTATCACATTTGAATTTGTAGCTTTTACAAATTTCCATATATTATGGGAGAAATTAGGGTTACTTAATTTTTAAAAAATAATAATAATAGCTATTGCAAAATTTCTGGCATCTTTTTTTTTTTTTTGGTGTTTAGAGGCATAGAATAAAATTTAGTAAATATTGTGATGTAATCTTGTCCATGAATTTGAGTGGTAAAAGTGCGAGTCTGACTCTTTCAATCAGCCCCGTATTCAAAGGATGGCCATTGTTGATCAGGAATTCTCAGTATATAACCTAATGATTTCAGCATTTGATTTGAATCTGAAAGGGAAGAAGAAAAAAACAAAAGCACAATGGCTGAAGCTGAAGCTGATGATCCTCAAGACGTTGCTGATCGCGACAAAATCTTCAAGCATTTCGACACCAACGGCGACGGCAAGATCTCGTCGACGGAGCTGGGGGACGCCTTGAGAACGCTGGGCTCCGTCACCACTGAGGAAGTGCAGCGGATGATGGACGAGCTCGACACCGACGGCGATGGCTTCATCTCCTTCGATGAGTACCTGGCTTTTGCCCGAGCCAACCGGGGCTTGATGAGAGATGTCGCTAAGATAATCTAGTCTAGTCATCATTTTAATAAATGTTTTCATACCTTATTTTTATTTTTATTTTATAGTTTTAACTGTAAACTTTCATTTTTAATTTCTATCATATCATGGTAGAAATCGTATCAGTATGCCTCTTCATTGTTTTTTGTTTTTAATTTTCATTTTTTTACCAACTTTCAAGAATATAAATGGTTAATGTTATAGCTATCTTCTCTTCTAAGTTTTTTTTGTTTTCTTTTTTCTTTTTGAGATTATAAATCACGATTATTAGATTTATTAAAAACATTAATTAGTTGCTACTAATTTCGACATGACTTGCATCATAAACGAACTATTCCATACCATGTGGTCTACTTTCATTTCCCAGCCTCTATTATGATTTTAGGAATTGTTTGGAGTGGACCATGTGGAGATATGTGTCTATGTGCAATGCCCCAAACATAATATAATTATAATAATAGGCAATAATTAATTAAGATTCAGATTCTTTTCTCAGTTTAGTATCATATGCTTGAGGGTGTTTACCCATTTTTACGGTGTGAGAAGTTAAAAGTGGTAGAGTTGTACAGGATATTATTTTTTATATTGGTCTAATTGTGATGTATCGAGATAGGGGTGGAGTTCAGTCATATTATTAGTTTCAGGAAGTAAGAGATATTACCTATGGTGCAATTAAGTCCTATTACTAGTTTCGAAGAGTTAGAGATATTCCCTATGTTGGTTTAATCATCAGAGACTAAGATTCGAACCTCGACAATGACAATGTGAAATTATGTCGACAGATCTTTCAATCCGACCCGTGAATATTCACCCGAATCCACCCCACATGGATCGAGTTTTTTTGAGTGATAGTGAGTGGTGGGTCCGGTGTGGGTCGGGTTGGATTCGGGTTCTATGTACTAGACCCGTCTAAAACCCCACCCGACCCACCATGTGTGTGTGTATATATATATATATATATATATATATATATATATATATATATATAAGTACTAGTATGTAGTTATTTATAAAATTTTATATAACTTCGTGTATCTTTTTACTATTTTTTATATCAAAACTACTAAGTTTATTTTTAAAAATTAACAATTATTATATTTAAATATTTCCATTATTTATGTTTTAGTATCACTAATGAATTTTATTTTTTTATTATGTGTAAATAATTTAAATATTATTTTTTGAAAAACATAATAAGATGATAAGTGGTGGTTACCCGTAGTGGGCACCCGGTGGGGGTAGGGGTGGGTTCTAAAAAAGTCCACCCGATACAAGTTGGAGGTGGGGGTGGGTGGAGAAAATATAAGGTGGGTCTGGTGATGGATGTAACCCTCCCCGACCCATTGCTATCCCTAGATAGATCCTGGCCTTCTGTCTAGTGAACTATTGAGTCACGGGCCAAGGTTTTGGGGCAAAAAAAAAAAAAAAAAGTTTGGTGGCATGGAGTTAGAACTTAGGTTAAGATTTTTTTTTTTTTTTTAAATATATAATACAGACTAACAATCAAGAAAACAAATTAGTCCAAGAAGCAGAGCTACAAATATGAAACCCAAAAAAAAAAAAAAAAAAATCAGAGATGTTTAACTAAATGTGCAGACCAAAACCTGTAATTTCCCAGTGAAGTCTGGGAAATGAAACAGGTATATATACTGCTTCAGCCTGCCACTTTTATATACACTTTAAACAATCCCCCCGCCCCCCCCCCCCCCCCCCCCCCCATTCTCTCTCTCTCTCTCTCTCATTTGATCAAGAAACCAAGTAAAACACAAAAAACCAATTAAAAATCAAATCTTTCAATTCAAAGATTCAGCGGCAGTAAAAATCTTCATCTTCAAACTCGGTAACTCCTACCATAGCCAATGCTAAGTGACTCTTCATTTCGCTTTTACTCTGCTGCAAACAGTCGAAAACACAGCCATTACCACTTAGATTAGTACCCTTCTTCCTGCTAAGGTAATCCGGTTCTATGCCTCTAAGTATGGCAATGATCACGTCAATGTTGGGCCTCTGAGATTCCTCGTTGTTTATACACGCTGCTGCTGCTTGGACCATCCAGGCTATCTTCTGCAAGTTCTTCTGCGGAAATCTCAGCCTCGGATCCAGCAGCTTTTCAACAAATCCTTGCTGTAATAGCGGCTTCGCCTAGGATAAATAGTAAAAGAACGCATATTCAGATAAATAATGACCTTTGGCATGGCTCTGATACCAAATCAAAGCATGTGTTCCATCTCACTAAAAGTCTAAGCTGATAGTTGGATTGCACATTAATGGTTATATGCTCAACAGTGAGTACCAATACATAAAAATTAGGCAGAAATTAAGCAACGATGACATACCCACAAGACCAAATTCTCCTCCCCGGGTCCTCTTTTACTTTCAATTGGATTCCGGCCAGTTAGTAATTCCAAGAGGACTACCCCAAAAGCATAGACATCAGTTTTATCCGACACTTTCCCATGCTGGAAATACTCGGGTGCTAAATACCTGCAAATATAGTTTGACAACACCATAAATCAGAAATCCAGAAAAGTCATCTTCATTGGTTAGGCACAACCAGAACAAACTGATTTTGAATGCCAGAATTCAGAAAGCAATAATCAAGCCATACCCAAATGTTCCTTTCACAGTCTTGCAAAGGAAAGGTACCGAAGGTGCAGGGGTCCACGTAGCTAATCCAAAGTCACATAGCTGCATATGTCATTAAACTAATTTAACACGACTGACATAATTGGTGACATTAACATTATTGTTGGCTAGTAGATCCAACTAATTTGTTGACAAAAATAATAGTTTTATAATCATTAGTTACCAAATCGCTAGTTTAGTTCCTTACCTTAGGTGTCTTTCTTGAAGAAAGAAGGATGTTCGAGGGCTTGATGTCCCTATGAACAACGCATCTTTCAGTACCATTATGCAAATAGCCAATGGCTTCCGCGATGCCAACAGCAACTTTATACCTCACGGACCATGGAAGAGCGGTGCCACCTCTCACTCCCCGCTTCTTATCTGCAAGCAGAAGATAACAAATTATCAATCACTCCAAGACTCCACAACGGAGTTAAGATTAGCAGACTGGAAACGAATGATATGAACGAGAAATGAATCCATACCGTGCAAATAACAGTCCAGGTTTCCACCAGATACATATTTGTAAACCAAAAACAAACCCTCTTGTGGATCAATACAAAACCCCACAAGAGGAACAATGTAAGGGTTGCGTAGAGAGCTAGCAATCATCAATTCCCTACAAAATGCCTTTGGGGTCTCCTTGTCTTCCATATCCAACCTCTTAATTGCTACTGCAGCCTTCAGAAACCCAATTCTCCCCCTGAAAACATAGCTCAATGCACCTCTTCCCAAAACTCTACCTACCCAAATTCAACAAAACCAGTCAAGATCCAATGCAAATATAAAGGCAAATAGAATCACAAAAAAAGTGTTAAAATCAAACGATTACCATATATAGCTGGTAGCGAGGGCATAACTTTATTTCCTTATATCTATACCATTTTCAAAATCAAATGATTACCATATATAGCCGGTAGCAAGGGCATAACTTTATTTCCTTATTTCGATAGGCAGAGTGCCCTCTAGACCTCCGCCTAACAATCCCCTAATCATATAGTATTGGACTTGGCCCTACCTCCGCCCAACAATTTCCCAAAGCACCTGTCAGTCTTAACTGCACAGTTTACTCTTGCGAGAGTAAATAGGTAGGGTGTTAGAACCCAACAATCCCCTAAATACCTTATGTACCTTGTGTTGGATTTGGGCAAGCAAAAAGGTAATTACTTTTCAAGAAACAAAAGAACCAAATTGAGTACCTTTGGAGAAATTGCTAGTGGCAGCAAGAATTTCATGATAGCTAAACCTAACTAAAGAATGTGCCACAGGTGAAATACTCCTCTCCAGAGACTCAATCCTCCTCCATTTCAGCTCTCTTGACCCAGGATCAGTCAAACCATTCTCCAAATTCACCATCAAAACAGTAGCAGGGGAGCAGCTACTCACATTCATGGACTCAAGCTCAACCTGAGAGCAAAGACTAAGCCTGAAGGAGGAGTGAACTGATTGTGGCTCAGCATTAGTCAATTCAGAACGCCCACACCCACCGGACTGTGCCAGCAACCAAGCCTTATTATGCTCTGAATTCTCACCGCCCTTTCCCCCTTTACCCTTGCCGGAGCTCCGCCGCCGGCTGGCCGGGATTAAACACCCCAGCCCAAAATCCCAAATCATTCTGTAAACTAAAGATTTGACCTTTAATTCACCATGCCCACAAAACCCATCACTCTCATCACCACTCTCTGCAGAGAAATGGGTGGGCACAGGCTGTATATCCCCCCCGGAGTTAGTGAAACTGCGTTGGGAAACCCCCATTTGGTGACCGGATCTCGAAAAGCTACACAGAAACCCAAAAGCAAAAGAGGGAATAGAATAAAGGCTAGAGAGAAACAGTGAAAGCTAGAGGACTACTACTTTGCTTGGGGAGGAGGAGATGATGGAACATGGAAGGGAACAAAATAGAGTCTTTACACTAAGGAGCGAATATATAAATCAAGAAAACCATTTGAAATTTGCATTTGCCCCTTAAGAGAGAAGGAATTGAGATATAAAATAAGACCGTAGCGAATCAATGGCATTATATTACGCTAAGAACAAGAAAAGTGTGAATTCATTTATATATATGTCTGCACATGAGTAGAGGGTGAACAGATTCTTGATTTTGAGGCTTATCAAAGACAAGAAACCGCGAAGTACGCCTCCATCATAATGCGGATTAATTTTCCTTTTTTTAAAAAAAAAATAAAATTTTACCTCTATATAATGGACCCCATAAATTCGACATATGCCCATAAAAAATTAAATTGGATCAATCAATTTTGAAATTTAACATCAAATTTACATTTCCGTGCACAAAATGTTAATCAAAATGCAAACCCCATATTTATAGCAGGAATCGGACCTCCACTCTGCAACGGGTTAATTTTCATCATGGGATTAAAGATTACTATTTTATTTTTATAGTATTTTTCTGTCTCGATTTCTCTCCCAAAATTCACATTTATGTGACGAGGAACTTATAACCACTACCTCTAATAAACAATCTGCTACTATATAATAACTTGCAAATTACATAGAAAAATCACTCTACTAGAAAGATCTTATATGACAAGCACAACCAAAATTATTTTGACAAGAACTAAACGAATCACACCTTGCATTTGAAAATTTATGTATTAATTAAATACGAAAGAAATTAATGAAGATAAAAATTACGATGTAAAATTAAGAGGGAATGCAACGTTACTCTTGATAATAGGTGTGTGGAGAGAAATAAGTCAAGTCAACCACGTAGCATAAACAAATTAAATTTCCATTATGAGCAAGGAGATGTGGCTATAGAAGAATTGAAGTTTGAAGATCAGGTTTACCTAACATTAACTTGCATTGTATTCATTTGTAACGTTTTTGTTATTTATTTATTTTAGCATATATTAAATAATAGGTCTAAAAAATTATGAAACTTTTTATTAAAGTACATAATAAATAAATCATATTATATTCTATGTTTTTTTTTTAGTCTTTAAATTATAGTAATTCTTAGTTCTAAAATTAATTCTTAGTTTTAAAACATGTGATTGTTATTTATCTTATTTTGGCAGTTTTGTGCTAGTGTTAAATTTGGTCATTTTGATAAAAGATTAAATTGAATATTGTTGTAGAAGCATTAAATAATAATTAAAAAAATTTGAATTTATAATTCAAAGCAAACTTTTCTGAATAAAACACAACGGATTGTCAAATAGCTTATGCTCAGTTGGCGCTTTTGTGGCTCTTGTTGAAGGAAGGTCAAAAGATCGTTAGTACTAGAAAAAAAATATTGTAACAGATTCACACAACAAATCAATAAGATTAACATCATACAATGCAGCACGTAGTAATTGGAATTGATATGAAGTTAATTAATTTTTAAAATTTAACTCAAGTTTTATACGACTTTGACCTCTCAAGCAAGGTTGTCAAGTAGCCCCACAAATTTAGCTCACTGATTCAATATATAGTATTTGAGAAAAGAGAAGAAGTTATCCAGAGTAATTTTGACAAATCAAATTATATCAATTGGAATAACAATTTTATGTTTCAAAAGAATTCAGTTATCGATTATTTCAGTTCAAATTTTGATCTAAAGTGGAACAAATGGGGGTTGGGTTAGGGCGGGGGCGGGGTAAAAGGTGATTTTCATTGCTTTGTGGGTACGGGAATTCACATCCAAAAAGAATAAAAGAATTAATACCCAATTTTGTTCATCGACTATTATGAGGTGTTTGGTTGGGAGGAATGAATTAAGAAGGAAATGAATGGTAATTCGATGAAAAAAGAATAAGGTAGGAATAATATAGAAATTCAAATTACATTGTTTGGTATGAAGTAATAGAATAATTGGGAATAAGAAGGAAAAAGTGATATAAAAACTAAAATGTGTCCTTGTGTAATAATAATAATAAGGTCCACCAAGGATAATTTTGTCATTTGTTCTATTTTTCCCTTCCCCACAAGTATCGAATTGCAATTCCCTCCAACCAAACAATGTAATTGTGGCCTTCACTGAATTACAATTCAATTACAACCAAATTACATCCAACCAAAAGCCCTGTTAGGATTTCACCAATTTGGTCATCGACTACTAAAGTTGTTCAATTTAGTCTCTAATTATGCAAATTTTACCTAAAATGGTCCCTTGAATATTAGGATTTCACCAATTTGGTCCTCAACTACCAAAGTTGTTCAATTTAGTCCCTAACTATGCAATTTTTTTCCAAAATTGTCCATCGACTATTAGGATTTCACCAGTTTGGTCATCGGCTATCAAAGTTGTTCAATTTAGTTTCCAACAATGCAAATGTTAACCTAAAATGTAAGTTTAGTGCGGATTTGGGGATCTTTTTGGAGAGTCGATGATCAAAATATTGAAATCATAATAGTTGAGGGACCATTTTAAGTAAAAATTGCATAGTTATGGACTAAATTGAGCAATTTTGGTAGTCGAGGATCAAAGTGGTAAAATCCAAATAGTCGAGTGACCATTTTAGGTAAAAATTGCATAGTTAGAATTAAATTGAGCAACTTTGATAGTAGATGACCAAAATGGTAAAACCCTAATATATAGTCGAGGGACCAAATTGGATATTAACTCAGAATAAAATGTTAATAATTATAACTTTATAAAATTGAATCCAAATTTAAGGGTTCTTACCATTTATGTCATAAAGAGTGGTGAAAGAGGTAAATTATAAAATATATCTCAATTGGCTTATAGGTAAGGATGACTTAGAGGTAAAATGTTAATAATTATAACTTTATAAATTTGAATCCAAATTTAAGGGTTCTTACCATTTATATGTCATAAAGAGTGGTGAAGATGAGAACTGATTGTATTATATTTTCTGAACTTGATTACAATGAGATCAGATGATGTGAATATATAGAATAGAGAGTCACAGTGTGACAATGATAAGAAGTAGAGAGTCACAGTGTGACAAGGATAAGAAGTTCTAAACAGATTCATATACATAGAGTCCTAATACTCCCCCTCAAGTACAGTGTATACTAGTAACCTGTAGCTTGTCCCTTAAGGAAGAAAATCTAGGTCCAGGCAGAGCTTTGGTGAAGATATCAGCAAGTTGATCCTTTGTGGAGATGAAGTTGACTTGGATATCGCCCGAAGCTACTCGATCACGAACAAAATGATAATCAATCTCCACATGCTTGGTGCGCGCATGAAAGATTGGATTGGCACTCATATATGTAGCTCCTAGATTATCACACCATAATTTTGGAATGGAAATACCCGAAATCTGTATCTCACGCAATAATGACATAATCCATAGAACCTCAGCACAAACATCTGCAAGAGCTTTGTATTCAGCCTCAGTGGATGACCTGGCAACAGTTCTCTGTTTCTTGCAAACCCACGATATAAGATTACTCCCCAAGAAAACAGCAAAACCACTCGTGGATTTTCGATCGTCGGGACAACCAGCCCAATTAGAATCAGAGAAAGCATGAATGTCTCTAGATGAGCACCGTCGTATGCGTAAACCATGATCAACTGTTCCCTTAACATATCTGAGTACCCGTTTGAGCTGCTCCCAGTGTGATATGGTGGGGGCATGCATATGTTGGCATAACTGATTAACTGCAAAGGATAGGTCAGGTCGTGTGACAGTGAGATATTGCAGTGCTCCAGCTAGACTCCTGTACTGTGTGGGATCATCATATAGATCTGAATTGAAGGGGACAGTTTTCGAGACAGAGATAGGTGTAGAAAGGGGTTTGCATTCAGACATTCCAGCCCGTTTTAAAATATCATTCATATACCGTTGTTGAGATAAAATAATCCCATTGTCACTCTTAACTGTTTCAATACCCAGAAAAAAATTTGGTTCACCAAGATCTCTGATTTTGAATGTAGCAGACAGTTTGGACAAGAGCTGAGACATAATACCTTGATCACTTCCCATTACAAGAATGTCATCCACGTACACCAATAGATAAACCAAAGCAGAGTCTTTAGAGTAATAGAACAGAGAGACATCTGTCTTGGATGCTTGAAAGCCAACCGATAGTAAGAACGTATGTAGTCGATTAAACCAAGCTCTGGGAGCTTGTTTTAACCCATACAGAGATCTTTTTAACAAACAAACATGATTCGGGAAGTTAGCATCAATATAACCAGGGGGTTGCTTCATATAAACTGTTTCAGCCAGATTACCATTCAGAAAAGCATTATGAACATCTAGCTGTTTGATAGACCACCCAGATGATAAAGCTAGAGATAGAAGGAGTCTTACAGTCGTAGGCTTTACCACTGGACTAAAAGTGTCGAAGAAGTCCTGACCTGGAACCTGATTAAAACCTTTCGCAACCAGCCTGGCTTTATGCTTTTCAATAGCACCATCAGCCTTTCTCTTCGTACGAAACACCCATTTACAGCCAATAATATTCATACCTGCAGTGGGTGGAACTAGAGACCATGTGTGGTTATGCAGGAGAGCATTGAATTCTTGGTCCATGGCTTCACGCCACTCAGGATATTTGACAGCTTGAGAGTAACATGTGGGTTCCGTGGGATGCACTTGAGCTGCTAGAGCAAAAAGAGGAGCATCTGCGTTGCTGCGAGTGGCCATAGAGTGAGTACGGACATTGGGCCTGATGGACCGCCCACGTGGACGGCCTCGCCGGCGAGCAACAGGCTCCACAGGATCACCCGACGAGGCAGCCTGTCCAGGATCCACGGCTGGTTCGAATGAAGCAGGTAGCGGCGGTTCTGGCAGCTCATCATTGGACACGGCAGGAATAGGTGTGTTGTGACTGAGAACAGATTCCACCCAAGGTCCAGAAAACGGAGTAGATAGATCCTGCAAAGAAGTTTTAGTAGCAAAGGGGAAAACTTCTTCATCAAATCTAACATGCTTGCATGTGTAAATCTTATTAGTATGTAAGTCCATGCATCTGTACCCCCTAAAGGACTCAGGATAACCTAGGAAGACACATGGAGAAGACCTGTATGACATCTTATGACGATTATATGGTCGAAGATGAGGGTAGCATAAACACCCAAAGACACGAAGAAAAAGATAGGAAGGAGGGGATTTATGTAACAGGAGATGATGACTGGAGTTATTTAATACAGAAGATGGCATTCTGTTAATTAAATAGACAGCAGTCTCAAAGGCAAAATCCCAAAATTTCAAAGGAACAGAGGCATGAGCTAGAAGAGCCAGACCAGTTTCAACAATGTGACGATGTTTTCGTTCAACACGACCATTCTGTTCATGTGTATAGGCACAGGATTGTCTATGTTGAATTCCTAATTGAACAGACAAAGAATGCAACTTTTTGTACTCTGCACCTAAATCAGACTGAATGGCCTTTATTTTGCAATTAAAGGACCGTTCAACAAGAGTACGAAATTTATCAAAGATGACATAAAGATCAGACTTTAATTTCATAGGAAAGAACCATGTATAACGGGAATAGTCATCCACAAAGATCACAAAATAACGGAAGCCAGAAGTAGATAAAGTGGGCGCAGGACCCCAAATGTCTGTGTAAATAAGATCTAGGACTTGAGAACTAGAGGAAGCAACACGGGGAGGGGAAAACGGGCAGATTTGCCTAATTGACACGCATTGCATAAAGAATTATGACAACGAATATTATCACGAGACTCACTAACCAAACAAGAACGAAGTATATGGCTAAGAACACGGTTATGAGGATGACCTAGACGATTGTGCCAAGTGGAAGCCGAGGCACGAGCGGAAATAAACGCTGACGGAGACGAACTAGGTAATGAAAGTGTGTATAGTCCCCCCAAACTATTGCCCCGAAGAAGTATTTCCTTGGTATTGATATCTTTTACAACAAAAAAGGAGGGGTGAAACTCAAAAAAGACTTTATTATCGGATGCAAACTTCTGAACAGATAATAAAGAATTAGACAAACGCGGAACGTGAAGTATATCAGACAATGTAAATGATCTAGAAGGGGTATTAAAAGAGGCATGGCCAACATGACTAATAGATAAACCCATACCGTCACTGACACGTAAAGTGTCATTACCAGTGTACTTCTCCGATGTAGAAAGGGCAGCGATGTTCGGAGTTGCATGATTTGTGGCTCCAGTGTCCGGAACCCAAGTATGAGAATTTGACGAGGTTTTAGCAACTAAACCATTCTGAAACACCAAATTAGCCTGAGAACCCGGAGCCCCTGAATATCGCCGAAAACAGTTGACTCCCGTGTGACCGAAACTTTTGCAAATTTAACACGGATCATTATAGCGCCAAAAACAATTGGCTCCCGTGTGACCAAAACGTTTACAAATTTGACACGGATCATCATAGCGCCAAAAACAATTGGCTCCCGTGTGACCAAAACGTTTACAAATTTGACACGGATCATCATAGCGCCAAAAACAATTGACTCCTGTGTGGCCGAAACCTTTACAGATTTGACACGGATCATCGAAGCCACGTTGCTAACCTCCACGGTAATTAAGGTTGCCATCGCAGCGCTGCATCTTCTTAATTTTATGAATCACAAAACCCTAGCTAACTGATACCAGATGAGAACTGATTGTATTATATTTTCTGAACTTGATTACAATGAGATCAGATGATGTGAATATATAGAATAGAGAGTCACAGTGTGACAATGATAAGAAGTATAGAGTCACAGTGTGACAAGGATAAGAAATTCTAAACAGACTCATATACATAGAGTCCTAATAGTGAAAGAGGTAAATTATAAAATGTGTCTCAATTGACATATAGGTAAGGATTGCCATAGTTTACCAACCAAATAGAAATTAGAATTGTAAGGCCATTGTCAATTCCAATTTATTAAAATTAGAAAGAAAATCCCGATTCAAAACCAAGAACAAAAAAGGGAAAACTTGTTAAATTGTGAGTATTATAATTTTAAAATAGAAAATAGAATTTTTTTAAAAAAATGTTTGAACTGAACCAATTGATGAAATCAGAAGGTTATAAAACTAGAATCTTTCTAAAAAGTTTCAGTTTTAATTTATCATTTTCAAAAATCGTGAATTGATAATTTGAAACTATAATCAAAACTGAACAGCTATTATATCTACCTATAGGCTCAAATGTTGTGGTAATGTTTGATTGCTTTGTGGGTATGGGGAATCCACATAAAGAAGAATAAAAGGTTAGCAATTATAGCTTGAGGTGGTGGCTGCCGTTGCTTGGCTATGTTGGGTGAGGAAAAGGCAGAATTTGGGAGTTAATAAGAGGGATTTGAAATAATTGTTGAATAATTAATATTCTTTTTTTTTTTTAAAGAAAAACAAAGTTAGGGAAAATCATAAAAAGATGATGAGGATGCATGTTGTTTGGTGAGCAGCCATGTACCTTCTTATCCCACCCAACAACTAGGCTTGACAACCAAGCTGCCTCTCCTTTTCCCAAACACTCCTTTTTTCTTTTTTCCTTTTCACTTTATATACTTCAGACAATCAACCTTTTTACTTGCATTATTATAAGTGACGTCTTCACGTTTAATTTCACTCATGTTCTCTAACGTAATCAATTAAGAGTCATTATAGTAGTTAGTAATTCTTAATAAAATATTCATTTGAATTCTTCTCCCACCCAAAAGGTGTGTAGTATATTACGGAGTACTTTACATGCATGCATGGTTTTTATATACTTTTTTTTTTTTCATGAGTAATTAGGAAAAAATATCACATTGGCCCCCCTAAATCGAGTGGATAGTGCAATTGGGTCTTCTAAGTGAAAAAAAGCTCCATTCAGGTCCCTTAAACCTGTAAAATTGTTCAATTAAGTCCAAGTAGATTTATTTATCAGGTTAAATGCATACGGTGTTGACATGTGTCTTTATTTTATTTTTTATAAATTAATTAAAATAATAATAATAATTACAAATATTAAAAAAAAAACAGTTGTGGCCGTCCGGCCACAACCATCTAAGGAAGACGGTCGTTCCAGTCCCCTTCATCAGGGCGGCGGCGAAGGCCGTAGTCCACGTCCAGATCTAGAAGACGGCCATGAACGTCTTCCTTAAACAGCCATGGCCAGACGACCACGGTTGTCCTTGAAGAAGGAAGGCAGCCATCGGCTGTCCGGCGTCGACAGCTAGTGGTTGTTTTTTTTTTTTTTTTTTTAAATTAATTTTTTTTTTATTTTTAATTATTATTATTATTATTTTAATTAATTTTTAATAAATAATATTTTTAATAAAAAAATAAAATAAGAACACGTGTCAACACCGTATGCATTTAACCTGATAAACAAGTCAATTTGGACTTAATTGAACAATTTTACAAGTTTAGGGGACCTGAATGTAGCTTTTTTCACTTAGGGGACCCAATTGCACTATCTAATCGATTTAGGGGGCCCATTTGACACTTTTTTCGAATAATTATTATCTCAAATATTTATAACAAACTAATTATCCTACATCTTATGTAATAACAACAACGTTAACTAATTCAAATTAAGAAGAAAAAAAAAAACACTTTTTGATCTATTAATTATTTTTGAGTTATAAATTTAATATTTTTCTTTCAAATTTTGTAAATGTGATCTCTTAAGTGTTAAATGAATGTTAAATTAATTCATTAACTAACTAAGAGTGTTTTTTTTTTTTTTTTGGTACATCAGAAGCCCTCATACGAGAGCGATTATCTAACCCTAAGGTTTGGCGTGTTCTTAGTGTCAGCATAGAACAGGCCATGTAAGCTATCCGGAGCATTATCAAGAATGACGTTCCCCAGCTGGTAGATTGACCCATGTTTGCAAGCCAATCTGCGCATTTGTTGCCCTCCCGACCTATATGGGAGACCCGAAGCTTGTTGAATCTGCGAGCCAAATCCAAGCAGTCTTTGATAAGCGATCCAACCAGACCATTTGGAGTGTTGCCCCTGTTCATGGTGGCCACCACCGCCACCGAATCCATCTCTACCCAAAGATTATCCACCCCCTCTCTCATGCAAAGCCGTAGACCCTCCCTTAGGCCCCACAGCTCGGCTGAGAAACTATCAGTCAAACCAACTTTCGCCACAAAACCCTTTACCCATATCCCAGATCCATCCTTAACAATCCCACCAGCACTGGCCATCCCACTAGAGCCTTTCATGGCGTCATCAATGTTTACTTTACTCCACCCCGGTTCGAATGGCATCCAAGAGATCCATCTCCAGCTCCCTTGGGCCACCGCTTTATGTTTCACCAGCAAACTAAGTGCTTCCAAAGCGCAATTGCACTCCACAGAGACGGCTTGGTGCGGAGCGATATTACTTGCGTTAAAAATAAATCCATTTCAGGCTTTCTAGATCTCCTAGAGAGAGTAGACGAACAAGGAACCCCACGAGTTGCTGGCGCAGTTGTTTG
Source organism: Ipomoea nil (assembly GCF_001879475.1). Lineage (NCBI taxonomy): Eukaryota > Viridiplantae > Streptophyta > Magnoliopsida > Solanales > Convolvulaceae > Ipomoea > Ipomoea nil. The sequence goes on along the minus strand of NW_017619627.1, from coordinate 1,587,880 downwards.
TGATCCAATCTTTAATAGGAGTGAATTTGTGCCCTATGATACCTCCATCCGGCGATGCCAGACTCTAGACTTCAGCAACAAAGGGATAATCGCGGAAAAGATGCGTTGTAGTTTCCACCTGCCACTGTACCGAGGGTAGGTGTTATCTTCCGTCAGCCAATAAAGAGTGTCTGGTGTCTGGTACTAGAAGAGTTATCCGGCCAATAAAGAGTGTCTGGTGTCTCCACTTCGACCGGAATTGGTATGGCGCGGATCTTATTCACAATGTTTTCCGGTAGAAAATTAAGCAAGGAGTCAAAGTCCCAACAATAGTTGGAATCGATGAAGTTATTAACTTTGATATTATAAAGTTCGTCCAGGATGTCAATGTAACTCAAGCCCAAGGGGTTTACCAGTCACCCACCAATCCAACTAAAAATCGAGAGACTCCCCATTACCTAATCTCCACCTCACCCCAAGTTCCATGACAGACCGTCCCTTGATGATGCTACGCCACCCCCAAGATGCTTGGTTGGGAATAGGTGAGGTGAAAAAGGTTTCAATGCGAATGTATTTATGACTTAAAGCTTTGACCCAAAGCTTCTCCAGGTTATTCAACATTTGCCAGGCCAGCTTGGATAATAGAGCCAGATTAAAATCCTTGGCCATTCTGAGGCCTAGACCCCTATCTCACAGGGTTTACAAACTTGCCTCCAATTAACGGGGTGGACTTTTCTTTTTGCCTCAGTTGACCCCCAAAGAAAGTCCTTGCAAATTTTGTCGATGTCATTGCACGTACCTGCATGCAGAGCCAAAGTTTGCATGGTGTATACTGGGATACTAGCAAGAGCCGATTGGACCATAACCCGTCTGCCGGCAAGACTTAAGGGGGAATAATTTCCACGTTGGCGGACCTGTCAAATAAATTAGAAAAGAAATGAGAAATGTGGTCAGTAAGAATTTTGGGGTCAGAATTTCACTCACCATTGATTTTGAAGGCACGGACCTTTCTCCTATTCCGTCTGATGACCGTTGGTGTATGATAGAACTTGGTATTTCTATCACCATCTTCAATCCAAGCTTTTCTAGATTTTTGAAACCAAAGGAGTTCCTCTTGTTCCAATGCTTTATTAAGGTCCACAAGAAGTTTCCTTCTGAGGGCCTGAAGACCTTAAGAGGTGTTGTACCACGGGGAAGATTAGATACCGTGGATCCTAGCCTGAAGGAGCTGCTTTCTTTTGAAGATGTTTCCAAACGTTTCCTCATTCCACTATTTACTAAGTTTGGTCACCTCGTCAATGGATCCACCCACATCGTTCTCACAATTCGACCAAGCCTTCTTCCAGATACCCCTGTAGTCGTTGTGCGTCAACCAAGCAGCTTCAAACCTAAAGGGTTTGTTGCTTCTTGGATGAGCAGAATCCGCAGGACTAACGAAGGAAATAAGATTGTGGTCAGAGTGGGTTTTAGTTAAAACCCTAGCTTTAACTTCGGGGGACAGGTATTGCATTTCTAAGTTCCAGAAAACATGATCCAACTTGCGTTTAATCACGGGTGCACCCTCTCATGTGTCTAATCTACGTAAACTTAGGACCGTTCAAGTTAACCTCTAGCAACCAGCAATTTTCGAAGGCGTCGCAAAATCTGTTGATATTGGCCATGTTGGCATTTTACCCACCCCACTGGTCATTGGATGAGGCCACGTCATTAAAGTCGCCTAACAGAACCCACGACCCCGAAATGGAATTGCCAAAGGCGTTACAATCCGTCCAGAACAGTTCCTTTGCCCTCAAGTTAGGTCTGACATAAGTAAATGAAACATGGACACAAGAATTACCCCATAAAGCGGCCCGACATGGATCGTTTGTGAGTTACTACGGACAACCTCCAAGTCAAGCAAACTTTTATTCCAAACCAAAAAGAGTCCCCCTGTAAAGCCAAGAGTGTTAACAAAAAAGGAGTTATTAAAACCCAACTTACTTAACGCTTTAAGAAGCTTATCGGCATTGTTCGTCTTGGTTTCCAGGAAACAAATGGCTCCCACGTCCTTGTTGGCTAAAGGGATTTTTGGGTGGTGGATAGTCTCCCGGTTCCCAACACCCCGACAGTTCCAGAAAATAACATTCACTGGGAAGATTTGCGCGACAAGGAAGTTTGGCCATCGCCTTCCTTACGCGTATTCCCCATGGTGTGATCAACAACAGTACAACTTGCTGACTGAAAAGCCAAACCCTCTCCAGAAATTGAGCCAAAATCGAAAACTATTTCCTCATTACCAAGGCTAGGAGAAGCACCATTAGCCGACACTTTACCAGTAGCTCTAACCTGGTTCTGATTGCTTGAAGAGTTAGAGTTAACATTACCTTTCCCTTTTTTATTTTTCTTCCCAAAATTTTTCATGTTTCTAGTCTCGCCCTCCACAAAAACGGGTGTTTCATGAAGTTCCCCAACGTCCTGTAACACCGTGAATAAGTTATGGTCAGAAAAATAGGGAGAAGGAGCACTGACCATGGTGACCGCAGTGGCTGCTTTCCCCTTGTAAGTCCTCCCGCCGTCAGTTTTGGAAGACTGAGGAGGAGACTTGGCAGGCGGTTGCTTCCCATTCAAGGTGTTTATTTTGGTATCATGAGACTTTCCTATCATCTTCGCACCCTTGTTCTGCCCCACTATCATTAGCTTTAGTTTGCTTATTAGTGGCGATCATCCAAGTGCCATACTTCTCCAGAACTTGAAGAATCTTGGTACCCCCCCATGTCCGCCATCATCGACATGCATCCCTGTATCCGATGGAGAATCAGAAGTGGTAACGTCTGGTGATGTCCCTTTGGAGCAGTTGGGTGAGACATGGCCCACCTCTCCACACTCGAAACAGATTACATGAAGGCCCTCGAACAAGACATTTTGCAGTCTGTTTTTGACCACCATAGATATAAGAGCCTTGAGCAGATCGATTTCAACCGTTGCCCTCGCAAACCTCACCCTCTCTACCCCCGCTGTGGTTTTGTCTAACTTAAGCGGAGTGCCCACAGGTTCAAGGATCTTCTTAATCACATCTCCGGAAAAGAGTTCCACCGGCAGCCTCGACAAGCGAACCCACACCGCCATCTTTTCCAGTTTGGCAGTTTGGGGATCAAAATTTGCCCGCCATCTCTACGGGATAATATAGTAGTCGAAAAGCTTCCACAGTCCGTCCAACAACACATGCTTGTAGTCAGTTGATCAAATCTCGCAATATAAAAGCCCATTCCGATGTCCAGTAACTCCACTTTTCCCGACGTATTTCATGGATGAAAAGGGGGTTGTTGGAGCATCGGGAAGGCATGGGGTTTTCTCAGAAATTTAGAATCAGGGCCTTACGCTAGGGCTTCACAAGCTCAACACGTAAATCCTTTGGGAGTTTGATGACCGGAACCCCTTCGAAGTCGACGTCCTTCGTCGTATCAGGTGCCATCACCAACTCTTCCTCGAGCTAGTCATCGTCGATCTTCTCAACATGGGGTCATCTCCGGAATGGTCGAAGCCGCAGTAGTTTTCGTGAACGATCGCTTTAGAATTTTAACCCGCTTCCTCGCAGGTTGAGGCCTTCCTACATCTCCCTCCACCACCGGAGAGGGAGGTGACGACGACGCTACGGCCGCAGCGTCCATGGAAGGAAAGTCCCCAATGAAAACCTAGAGAGAAGATTTTTGCATGGAGATTAAAACATATCAATCAACCACGACTAAGAGTGCATTTAACCTTGCAATTCATATGCTTATAATCTTGCCCGCAAAAGGTGAAATTCTTTGGTCACTAGGCCCTCGCACCTCGGATCGACAGGATATTAGAGGGGTAAATCATGGTGACACAACGACTCATTAAGTGGGAGGACTAGTGCATGGTGCCCACAAGGAACCACTACATTGGGTGTAACTCCTACACTACGACTGTCAATATTCAAACATGTGTCATTGCCTACAATTTATTATTTTCTAAAAATTAACTGAGTTGCCCTTGTGGGTCATATGCTTATAATCTTGCGTGACAAACCAAGTGGATTATTTTTTATTTTTTTATTTAAAAAAATCAATTAGTATTTGTAAGATTTCAAATGTTGAAAGAATGACAAATAATATTCATGCGTACTTTTTAAATTATTTGAATTATTGTCACGCCAAAAAGATTTGTAGCATTGCTTTATATGCATAATTTTTATGTAACTTTTTTCACGAGTAATTAATATCTTAAATTATTATAGAGAATTAATTATCATGCATCTTACGTTAACATTGTTAACTCGTTTTATTTTTTTAAAATCATACTTTTGATCTCTTCATTGTTTCAGAGTTACAAATTGAGTGTATCTCTCAATTTTTACAATTTGATTAATTATTGTTAAATTAAATGTAAATCTAACTCCTCAACTAACTATGACGTTAAGTTTTACTTGTATTTAGAAATGTTTGAAGGTATAGTTTTAACATATAATCAATTATCTATTTTCTCATAAAACTCTAGATACCAGCAATTTTGACATCTCAATTACTAATATGCTTAATAGTGTTAACTACCATTCAATGTGATTCTTTAGTACGATTTAGATATGTTAGGAGTAAAAATGTATAAAACAAGTTAAAATATTGCATTTAATAAATATAGTGTTTTAGTAAACAAGCATTAGTTGGAGTTTCCAGGTTAGGTAGTGCTAAGATAGTATTCGTCTAATAAGAGTCAGTTTTTTCGATGGGTTAGCCAACTTTTATAGTGTTGGGCAATAAGACACATGTCAGGATTCTTGCTATTGGAGTTACATGGTGCTTACCCATGTTCAATAAGGTCGGTCACGCCACAGTCCATATTGAGTTGATTCGGATAATTGAACAACTAAGAAGACACTTCACAAGTCATTAGTTTGCTTAGATGGGGCTGGTTCCCCAATTTTTCGAATCGAGAGACATACTGTTGAAGTTAGATGTGATTGACGAATATACGTACAAGTCCTTTATATATCCCTATATCCCTATTAATGCTAAATTTACCACTCATTTAATAATTAAAACTCAAATTTATAAAACATTAAAAATAGACTAAATTTATAATTTATAAGCAATTGAAGGATCAAGACTTTTCCTTGATTCCTTCCCAATATATTGATTTTGCAAAAAGGAGATGAACTCTAGCCAAAGTAGACAAAGGCGGGCTCGGGGCAGGTATGCTGGTTGGACGAACAAATGCCAGCTGGCAGTACAAAGCAATTACGAATTACAACATTAAATATAACTTAAGTATGGCTAGGTTAACAACAACAAAATTGAATTGAAGATTCCGGTACGGGTTAGTTTCTCTTGAGTGTTGATTAACAAATGGAAAATGGATCGGGTCGCTACACGTGCGCCAGATGTCGGTACCAAAAATATGGGTCCTCCCCAACAATAGATTTGTGATTAGAGACATGCCAGTAATATCTTTTTGAGATATTATTATGCATGGCAATGGCAAAATTATTGGATAATATATTTGTTATAATAATTGCAAAATCATTGTCATTATTGGAGTTAATATGGGATGTATTAGTTAGTTGGGTGGTCCTATCATCACACATCAGTGTATAAAGCAAACAAGTACAATTTTTATTATTTTTTAAAAAAACTTTACTGAGTGTTAGAGTTAAACACTAATAATGATAATGACTCGATATGAATATTTAATTACATTGTTAAGTATTTTTGTTAGAAAAAAAAAATTGACAAAATAACAATATGTCTACTAGGGAATTCTTGTGTTTGGAGTGTCAAGAGTGAAAACCGTTTACTTATATGTATTTGGAGCGTTCTTAACTAATTTCATCTAATCATCGAGTGACACATTTTTAGGTACGAAGAATACAACCTAACACATTGCCTATTTCACCTTTTAAGCAGAAAGTCTGCACAATTGATACTTTATCTTTTAAGTTCACACTATAATTCATTGTTTTTTTTATTAGCCCATGGTTTTCACCGTAGACAGAGTGATTAATGCCCTCAATAAATTGTAGGGACCTCTAAGGGTGAGACAACTGACCTCGAAACTTAAGACTACTCCATACTCTAAGTGAAAAATCGAACTCTTGACATTTGATTTAAGGATGATTGAGTCTATTTCACTCAACCACACCCTCCAAGTTCTAATTCGTTGTGTATTGTGTTGTACGTTACTTGGCGGGTATATTTGATCAGAGCTATTTTAAACTGTTTGAATTTATGAAGTGTTTGGTAGGATGGAATTGCAATTTCATTATAAATTACCACTTTACCCTCATTATCATTATTATATTAATATTATATAAGGGCATTTTAGTATTTATTCACTTTTTTCCTCTCAATTCCTCATCACCCTATTATTTCCTACCAAATAATGTAATTTAAATTTCCACTTTATTCTTTTCTCACGGAATTACAATTTATTTTCCCTTTAATTCATTCTTTCCAACCAAACACTCTATTATATGAGCTGGTTAAATTGGGTGGCCCATGTCTTATAGGTGTATTATATATCTTTTTTGTCAGAGTAACTTATGTTGGCCAACAGTATGGGCCAGCCCAACAAGTTCTTACCCTAAGGAAAGAAACCAATAACGAAAAGGTCAGCCCACTCTCAAGGCTTAAATTTTGCTTAGGAACTATGTCCACCTTGCAAGGTGGATATGATTCTAAAACTGTCATAATTATAAATATAGAGTTCAAAAATTATGAACATAGAGTTATATAATTATAAACATAGAGTTATGAATATAGAGTTCTATAATTATGACCATGGAGTTTTGTAATTGTGAATATAGAGTTCAACAATAGTGAATATGAAGTTCAAAAATTATGAACATAGAGTTCAGTAATTATGAACATAGAGTTCTGTAATTGTGAATATAGAGTTCAATAATTGCGAATATGAAATTCAAAAATTATGAACATAGAATTTTATAATTATGAACATAGAACCGTGTCCACCTTGCATGGTGGACACGATTCCATAACATAACAATGGCAAGGCTTAGATCAGTGTGTTTTATAGATTTATTAATGAGATTCTCATTATACTATGAAAAATATAAGGTTTATAAAATAAATCAAACTTTTTGCGACTTATCTCAATTACATTTGATAAAGAGTAAATACCAAAAATGGTCCCTCGACTATAGCTAAATTCACAAATTGGTCCTCGATTTTCAATTTCAACCAATTAAGTCCTTAACTTTGTAATTTTGACACGATTTTGTCCTCCATCTATTTGACCGTTTGTTGACCGTGATCGACGATCTCCAGAAGAACCTGGAGGCCTCCAGGATGACGTTGCACTGGTTCGGAAACACGTCGTCTTCTTCGCTCTGGTACGAACTCAACTACATTGAATTCGAATGGAGGATGAAGAAAGGCGACCGGATTTGGTAGATTGCTTTCGGCAATGGATTCAAATGTAACAGTGCGGTCTAGAAATGCAACCAGAACCTTAAAAAACTGACGATGGACCATGAAATTACATATATATCCTCAAAAATCACAGTCAACAAACGGTCAAATAGACAGAGAACCATATTGTGTTAAAATTACAAAGTTAAGGACTTAATTGGTTGAAATTGAAAGGCGAGGACTAATTTGTGAATTTAGCTATAGTCGAGGGATCATTTTGTGTAATTACTCTTTGATAAAATTGACTAACTATCATGTAATGTGATGACACAACTATGATCATTTTAAATGAATGATTATAGGATCGAACTATAAATATTAACTTGTAAAGAATCGTGTTAAATATATATATATATATATATATATATATATATATATATATATATAGACTTGCACTCGGGTGCGAACGGCTCGCCCAGGCGCGAAATAGGCATGGATTCTGTTCGTCCACGTGTCCAGATCTAATGGATGAGAAACACTGATTTTTTAAAAAAATGCGATGACATTTTCGTAAATAATTGAACATCGAAGTGCAAGTAAAATGTATTACAAGTGCATGTAAAATGTATTATAGGTGCAAGTAAAAATTTACACTGAGCATCAATACTTAGTTGCACTTATAGTTCTAAGTAGTTGCACCTATAGTTCTAAGTAGTTGCACACATAGGTATAAATAGTTGCATCTAGGTGTATGAATGTTTGCGAGTGGTTTTCAAGAGTATTACTACCCGCTGAACTCAGATCAATGAATGTTAACAAGGCAAAATTACATGCACTCATAGGTGAAAGTAGTTGCACCTATAGTTATAAGTAGTCGCACCTATAGTTATAAATAGTTGCACATATAGTTATAAGCACACCCAGGTGCATGAATGGTTGCGGAAAGTGAATGCTAACAAGGCAAAATTACATGCCTTTATAAGTGAAAATAGGTGCACTTATAAGAGATTTTACTTACACTTCGATGTTCAATTATTTACAAAAATACCACCGCGTTTTTTTTAAGTTATTAGATCTGGACATGTGTCGCGCGCTGATTCGTTCGCATTTCCTTCCTGGGCACTTATTCGCACCTGAGTGCGTCCCTATATATATATATATATATATATATATATATATATATATATATATAAAGAGGTTGAGAATTTGAATTTATTTAAAATCATTAGTGATATTTAATTTTGTAAATATTGATATTAATATATTAGTTAAATTAATAAATAAAATAAAATTAGAGATGGAGCGCACATTCCTTTCTGGTCTTCTTTGTTTTTTTTTTTTTTGCTAAATTAATGGTCTAAGATATTAGAGAGTAATGGTGTGAGTCTGAGAATTGAGATACTCCAATTATAATGTCCAGGTATTGAAACTCTATCCCACAACGATAAACCTAAAACCCTGGAGTCAAGCATGGCTGCGCTGCTGCCTTCTACGGAGCATCCAACACAAATTCCAGATAACAGTTCCCAGACCGGCAATCCCGTTGTTGAAGTTCAAAGCAAGTACCTCTCCATTTGTTTATATTTTGAAGAAAAAATTGGCGCTTTACAGTGACAAAAGTTTCAATTTTTTTTATGGTTTTCTGCTCTTTATTTTCAAAGTCTAAGAGTTTTTAGGGTATGCTTCAGTTTATACTATTCTTCCCCCTGGATCTGAGATTTCATTGAAAATTGACTAATTTGGATTTAAGGTTACATCTACTTAGCCAAACGATAACAATTTCTTGCCCTGCAGTGTTTTTACTAATTGATTTTTGTAGATTTTTGTTCTACATTTATTTGTGGGGACATTAGGGTGGTAAAAAAAAAAAATAGTATATTTTCTGTGGTTTGAAGTATTGTTTGTGAGTGTTTCAGAAAAATTTTCAGAGTTCATCTCCAATGGTGAGTTGTTGTTTCTACCTGTGCCAGATTAGATTTGCTACCGTTGATGGTCCTTAAAATTACTTCTGAAATGACTAATGTGAATGGAAATGCCTCTTTTTGAATTCATGCAGTCATTTTGTATGATACAGTTTCTTGGAAACTTATATTTTAAATTGTTTTGTTACTATATCTTTTACGGAGTCTTTTTAAGGATAATATTTGCAGGGCTTTTCAATTTAGCTGGTTTTTTTTTTTTCATCATTAGTTTGTTTTGGCGTTTTTATTGTATACTCCAAGGGATATATTCTGTTCGTGATGTTTTAGTTGTCTTTATCTAATCAATATGGACTGTATTTTTCTTCAATCCAACATGTAGTTCTCTCCTTTTGTTTGAACAGATACCATACTGAAAGCTTTCAATGATTACAAGTTCTTCCTCGATGCCCATACTCTAAAGTCACACATATCAAAGCCTACCTATGAGGTTTGTAATGAGGGCCCTGAACATGCCCCGCGGTACAGAGCAACCGTTTTAGTATGTGAAAAGCGTTATACTTCTCACACTACATTTACTCAATGAAAAGCTGCAGAGATGGACGCTGCCAAGATTGCTTGGGGTGATATTGCACCAAAAAATGACGATGTGGTCCATGTGGAAAAGCTCCTGGATATTGAAGAGGTGATAGTTTTAGATTGACTTTTTGATATATGCCTTCATTTTAGTCACCATGCTTTATATTTTATTATGTTATTTAGTTACTTCCTTGAGTTCATTTTAGTTTAAAATTCTTCTTAAAGGTATGCAGGGTATATTCATTATCAATATCCAATTATAAGCTTAATTTGACAATTAATTCCCCCTAATATACACATAAAAAGAAAATAAATTTCCGCTGTTTTAAAATATCAGGAACCAGAGTTTTAGTTAGTATCGTAAGATCTTAAAGTCTACCTAGTTTTACTATATCACCGATCACATAAAAAGTGCTGCAAAGAAGTGCATAACCTCTATTGGGCTAATCGCTAAATGGCTGTCATTACATTTAATTGTTCTACAACAATTAATGAACTAAATGAATAATAGTCTAGTGCTATTAATTTATTTTCTCTATCTATTTCAAATGACATAGAATAGTTAGATTTTTATCCCTATAGCTTGGATGTAATATAGAATCAGGAAATGGGAAATGGAAACTTTAAAAAATGTAGGACACAACATAAGGCAAAACACTTAACACATTCAAAACTCAGAATTTTATTTAAAAAAACTCATTAACAGATGTTTTGATAACAGGAAAGAGCACAAACGACACAATCACACAGAGGTAATTACAAATAAAATTAGTGGTTGGTCCATTATAAACTATTTAGCAATGTCTGTTTGTTAGGAATATATTGTAAATTTTGATGAGCCGAATGTATTTTTGAAAAATCAAGTAGTCCCCATTTTTTATTCTATTTGAGTCAGTTTAAGTCTACGGAGTATGGTGCACCCATATCATGCAACCCATGTACAAGTCTGGAAGATCATAATTTATTTGAAGAAGTTAAGCGGGATTATAGCGTAACACAATTATGATGCGGATAAGTTACCAAGAACCATGCTAGAGGAGCTGGAAGAAACGCGTGTGAGCTATGCCGTTCCATTGTATGGGAGACTAGCGGAGAAAATATCTGATATATTTTCATATGAACATTAAGTTTTGACATGTCAGAGCATTTATGAAGGACAAGAAATATCAATTCAAGACACGGCAACGGGCAAATTATTCAAATCATCTGACAAAAGGAGAAATGACTTCTACCTAATATTTCAGATCAAGTTGACAATATTATTTGATCAACTGCAATTCAAAATGGACGATCGAGATCGAAAGTTGATCAACGGGCAAATAACTTTCATTGGCTATAAATTGCCCAAGCAGACTTGAAGACAGAAGAACTCCGATTTGAGCGATTTTACAAATTAAGTACGGCTAAGACATACAAGCAAGAGATATAAGCAATATTTCAAATTAGCCGAAAAGGGGGAAACAGAGCTTCATAGAATTACATTCAAGTCTGAGTGAGAGAAAAATTTTATCTCTTTGTAGATTTCTCTACTGAGTGTAGAAAGAGGGCGGAGTAACTAGAGAGAGTGAAAAATCCTGATTGAGTGTAGCTTTGTGCGTAGCACTCGTTGTAAAGGGTAGAGTAACAAGAGGAGCTTGTGAAAACCCTGTGAGAGTGTAGCTTTGTGCGTAGCACTCGTTGTAAAGGGCTGAGTAACAAGAGGAGCTTGTGAAAACCCTGTGAGGACGTAGCTTTGTGCGTAGTTCTCGTGGTGTAGGAGTACAGCTTGGTGCGAAGTACTCGGGAAGGCGGAGTAACAAGAGGAGCTTGCGAAAAATCTTGGAGGAGTGTAGCTTTGTGCGAAGCACTCGGAGAAGTGTCGGTGGACACTTATTCACTATTGTATCTGGGTGATCGAATAATAGTGAATTTCCTCCTTGAAGTGAAAGGAGAAGAGTGGACTAGGAGGATTACACCACCTCTGAACCACTATAAATCTCTCTCTCTCTTTACTTACTGCTCATATATTTTGTGCATGCTTATTCTAACTATGAACTAACCCGATTACGATTTATCGCATATCTTTATCTGTCTGGGTTTGATAGTTCCCACGTTTGCATGCAAGTCAAAATTTACATACATCATCTTTGAACCATATCAAGTGTTTCTAACGTGTTGCATGTTTAGAATCTCTCTTTGAGCACCGCACTAATTAAGCATAACACTTTACCGCTACCTATTCCGCTGCACACTCTAAGTTGTTTAACTTGTTAATGCTTGTTACTTAGAGTTGAAATTACCAAAGTGTTATTTGCATTGTGTGTTTACGAAGAAAGTTTGAAAAGTTAGAGAAGTCTATTCAACCCCCCCCCCCCCCCCCCCCCCCCCCCTCCTCTAGACTTCTCGCCACCCTTTCGAGACCAACACTGTTCAAGTTGCTCTTACTTGAAAAGTTTAGCAATTAGAAGACTAAATGATTGAATATTCAAATGAATTTTGCAGTAAGATAAGTTTTTATTTATTGAAACATCATGTGAAAGAAACAAGTGAACTGTAGCCATACATGTGTTTTTAATCCTTGTCAACCTATGGTTGGGAATTGCATTCTGTAATTGGTATATGTTTCTATATTCTCATGTGCTTTCATTTGATTAATACAAATTTCTAGTGTGAGTGTGGTTTCCCTTTCAATCCAAAGTGTATGGAGTGATGAATTAACTTGTATTAATTTAGTTTTCCCTTTTGGATTTCTTTAGTATGCATTATTTTGCAAACCTATCCTATCTGTGTTCGCCACGAAGATGCATTTTGGCAAACCGACTTTTAAGACATTTCGGCCAGATAAATTAGTTCGCTCTTTCAAATCTGTCGTTACTTTTAATGGCAAGAGTTATACCGGAGAGCCTGCCAAACAAAAAAGGGAGGCCGAACGGTGGTTAGCTGCCCGTGCTGCAATTCTCTCCCTCTTAGGTAAAAACACTCGAAATCTCGCAAATGATATGCTAAGAATCGTGTTTAAAAAATGGCTAAATATATATATAAAGAGGTTGAGAATTTGAATTTATTTAAAATCATTAGTGATATTTAATTTTGTAAATATTGATATTAATATATTAGTTAAATTAATAAAATAAAATTTGAGATGGAGAGCACATTACTTATAATTTTACCAACACCCTATTTAAAAAAATTATATATATATATATATATATAATCACCTTCCTTTTTGGGCTTCTCTTCTTTTTTGCTAAATCAATGGTCGAAGAGATTAGAGAGTAATGGTCTGTGAGTCTGAGATACTCCAATTATAATGTCCAGGCATTGAAACACTTTCCCACAAGGATAAACCTGAAACCCTAGAGTCGAGCGTGGCTGCGCTGCTGCCTTCTACTAAGCATTCAACACAAACTCCAGATAACAGTTCCCAGACAGGCAATTCCGTCGTTGAAACTCAAAGCAAGTACCTCTCCGTTTGTTTATATTTTAAAGAAAAAATTGGCGCTTTACAGTCAGAACTGTTTCAATCTTTTATGGTTTTCTGCTCTTTATTTTCAAGTCTAGGAGTTTTTATAGTCTCGAAGTTTATTTTAGGGCATGCTTCAGTTTATACTATTCTTCCCCTGGATCTGAGATTTCATTGGAAATCAACTAATTTGGATTTGAGGTTACATCTACTTAGCCAATTGATAATAATTTCTTGCCCTGCAGTGTTTTTACTAATTGATTTTTGTAGATTTTTTTTCTACATTTATTTGTGGGGACATTAGGATGGTAAAAAATACAAATAGTATCTTTTCTGTGGTTTGAAGAATTGTCTGTGAGTGTTTCAGAGTTCATCTCCAATGGTGAGTTGTTGTTTGACTTGTTTCTGTTACCTTTTTCTATTTTGTGGCCCCTGTCAATCCTGCCATGGATATCCCTAGAAGTGATTTTTTTTGGGAACTTTTAGGCATTCTTCTGGGCTTGCTCGGTTATTTATGTCTTGAAGTTTCTTTCACCTGTGCCTGATTAGATTTGCTACCCTTGATGGCCCTTAAAATTACTTCTGAAATGACTAATGTGAATGGAAATGCCTCTTTTCGAATTCATGCAGTCGTTTTGTATGATACAGTTTCTAGGGAACTTATATTTTAAATTGTTTTGTTACTATATCTTTTACGGAGTATTTTTTAAGGATAATATTTGTAGGGCTTTTCAATTTATCTATTTTTTTTCATCATTAGTTTGCTTTGGCGTTTTTACTGTATCCTACAAGGGACATATTCTGTTCGTGATGTTTTAGTTGTCTTTATCTAATCAATATGGATTGTATTTTTCTTCAATCCAACATGTAGTTCTCTCATTTTGTTTGAACAGATACCATACAGAAAGCTTTCAATGATTACAAGTTCTTCCTCGATGACCTTACTCAAAAGGCAAACATATTAAAGCCTACCTATGAGGTTCGTAATGAGGGCCCTGAACATGCCCCGCGGTACAGAGCAACCGTTTTAGTATGTGGAAAGCGTTATACTTCTCACACTACATTTACTCAGCAAAGGATTGCAGAGCAGGACGCTGCCAGGGTTGCTTTGGATTGTATTCCACCAAATGCTTTCGATAATATTGCACAAAAAACAGACGATGTGGAAAAGCTTCTGGATATTGAAGAGGTGATAGTTTTAGATATATGCCTTCATTTTAGTCACTATGCTTTATATTTTATTATGCAATTGAGTTACTTGAGTTCATTTTAGTTTAAAATTCTTCTTAAAGGTATGCAGGTATATTCATTATTGGTATCCAATTATAAGCTTAATTTGACAATTAATTCGGTAATTCCCCCTAATATATATACACATAAAAAGAAAATAAATTTCCGATATTTTTAAATATCAGGAACCAGGGTTTTAGTTAGTATCATGAGATCTTAAAGTCTACCTAGATTTACTATATCATCGATTACAAAAAAAAGTGCTGCAAAGAAGTGCATAACATCTATTGGGCTAATCGCTAAATGGTTGTCATTACATTTAATTTTTCTACAATAATGAATGAACTAAATGAATAATAGTCTAGTGCTATTAATTTATTTTCTCTATCTATTTCAAATGAGATAGAATAGTTAGATTTTTATCCCTATAGCTTGGACATGATATAGAATCGGGAAATTGGAAATCGAAATTTTAAAAAATGTAGGACAGAACATAGGGCAAAACACATAACACGTTCAAAACTCATATTTTTATTAAAGAAAACTCATTAACAGAGGTTTTGATAACAGGAAAGAGCACAAATGACACAGTGCTAATTACAAATAATTGAAATAAAATTAGTGGTTGGTCCATTATAAACTATTTAGCAATGTCTGTTCAAGTTGCTCTTTCTTGCAAAGTTTAGCAATTAGAAGAGTAAATGATTGAATATTCACATGATTTTTGCAGTAAGATCCTACTCAAAGTTTTTATTTATTGAAACCTCATGTGAAAGAAACAAGTGAACTGTAGCCATACATGTGTTTTTAATCTTTGCCAACCTATGGTTGGGATTGCATTCTGTAATTGATATATGTTTCTATATTCTCATGTGCTTTCATTTGATTAATACAAATTTCTAGTGTGAGTGTGGTTTCCCCTTCAATCCAAAGTGTATGGAGTGATGAATTAACTTGTACTAATTTTGTTTTCCCTTCTGGATTTCTTTAGTATGCATTATTGTGCAAATCTATCCTAAATGTGTTCGCCATGAGGATGCATTTCCACAAACCAACTTATAATGCAATCCATATCCACCCAAATGTCAAATCTGTCGTTTCTTTTAATGGCAAGAATTATACCGGAGAACCTGCCAAACACAAAAAGAAGGCTGACCAGTTAGCTGCTCGTGCTGCAATTCTCTCCCTCTTAGGTAAAAACACTCGAAATCTCGCAAATGATATGCTAAGCAATGAGTCTCGCGGAAATATGTGCTGTTGAGAATGGCACACATTGTTATGTGAGCCATGACGAATGGTAAATTTTCAATTTGAATTATTTTAATTTTTCTTGTAATTATTACTTGCAGAGTCTAAACTCAAGGATGCCTTATTAAACACGATCATATCCGAGGCTGAGCAGGTGTTTGCTAAATTAAATGACGTTGGAGAGGATGATTCAATGATTAATGCTATTGAAAGTTTACTGTCTGGTTCGGAAACAGTTTCAAGTGCTCCAGCTGCAGATCTACCCTGTCATGATACTGGTAAAGGTGTTTTGAAGAATAATGATGATGGAAGTTCGCAGCCTGGATTGGTCCAAGTTTCAAGTGCTCAAGTTATGAGTCCGCCAAACCATGAATTCAATAAGCCAGTGGTTCAGTCTTCAACAGTGAGCGTAGCCCTACCAAAATCATTGCGGGTGCCCCCCTCAGTTCAGCAATACATTCAATATGTGCATAGATGTGGGCAGAAGCGGAAATGGAATGACAAGTAAAAGGCTAAGAAACGTGCACAAGTTGGTGCTCAGTAAGTCTTTCTTTTTTCCTGTCATTTCTTGTGCCTTTTTTTCTTTCTCTACACTGTTCTATAATGAAAAATTTTCAATAGGTTTCTGTGTCATGATATATGCCAATTTCAATCTTTGTATGATATTCTGTGGACTCATTTCATGACAATCTTTTTCTTTTCATATCTGTTCCTTATTTGGCTGCACGATATATGCATCTTATGTGTGGCTTTACACGCACCCTTGGCTATGAACTTTTCTTGATATACGGGAAAAGCCCGTAACGTAGCTCCTTCCTGAAGGTGTGCTCTGGGTGAAACCCGCCTAAGATGTAAACAGTCTAGGTTACCCACAGCTGATTCACTCAAATTGAGGAGATTAATAGGCAATTCTCACAGGAAGTTGAACTTGAACTGGTTATAAAGTCAACAACCTGACCAACTCTGTTGGGTTGCCCCGGGCTATATTCCATAGACATTTGTTTTTAGGTAACAGTAGCTGAAATAGGTTTACCCTTGCACTCCATAGTCCATATATTGAGAAAATTCATGTTGATGTTAGAAGATTGACATTTTCTATGCCCACAAATCCACAATTGTAGTATGAAAATGCTAGCTTTTATAAAACAAAATGACTCCAATAATCATTAAGAAACAAACCAACCATTTTTTGACGTATACTGCCCCGGAAGACCCTTGCGACGGGTTTGATCAAACAGTGTTGGTAAGAATTAAATTCATGATCTTTAGATACGAGAATTACGTTTCACTCACTTGGCCACCCTTTTTAAGGCTAGTAAAGGAGGGCGTTGCATAATTTGAAGAGAGCTAATATCAGGAATTCATTGACTCATCGTATATTCTTGATTATGAGTTTCCTGCTGATATAACTTTCTATTTTGTGGCTTATCAATTATTTGCCTTACAATATATTTCTCTATGGTATTTAACCAGTAAACTTTTGTGATGTTTCTAGTTGGATATGTATTTGATTAATGATATTTTTGTTTTTGAAATTTAGGTCTCCTGTTGCTCTAATGCACCCCAGTCAAGTTTAGGATGGAGTGGCAAATTCAATGCATCACATTTTCAGATAATATTCATTGTAACAAATGAAGAATAGAGATCTATAATACTTTTTATCTGTCATACTCACTATTTATTGGTCAAATTAACGGGTGTATTCAATCATGACTTTTGTAGAGTTTTAAAGACTTTTAAAATGATAGATTTTAATAAACTTTGATTGACTTTCATAGTTTTGTTCAAAACTTTTTAAAACTTTATAAAAGTCTATATAAAAAACATTCATAGACTTTTATCAAATTTTTATTTTAAAAAGTCTACAAAAATCATTGAAGTTCTAAATTGAATACATCCTTACAAACTTTCAATGATTTTGATTCTTATCATTTATAATTTTCTTACAAAACATTTATAATATATCATAAAATTTTCTTATTATGTAGTTCTTCACCCACATCAACATTCTCAACATTATTATTTTTATTGATAGTATGTTGAGACTTATATGCTAATTACTTATATATATTATTAATAAACATCAAAAAAATTATTTCATTAGAAATTCATAACAACATTGAATAATAAAATTTATAATAAAAGAATTGATCAAATAAAATATTTAAAAATATAATTACATGTTGCATATATATATATATAAAATTATACTTTATATATTGTTAGGCATCACGCAAAGAACTATTATTTGCAATAGCAATTTGCAACCCTAAATTGTTGTTGCGAACAGTAGTTCGCTATTCGTAGTAACTTGTTAAAAAAAGGAAAAATATATATTATGAATATAAACATAAAAAGAATAAAAATCGAAATATATAAGTATTTATATGAATATTAAGAAACATATACTAAAATTTGATGATGAAAAATTTGCTTTGTTCATGTATTTAGGGAGAATTAGAGAAAGTTATGGATAAAAAATTCATAGAAAAAATAAAATTCAATATAAACAAGTAATAATGAAGTAAAAATAATATTATTTCGAATTTTTAGAAGAAGATTGTAAGTTGAGGAGAGCGAAAAATTAGTAGAGTTTATGTATGAAGAAAATATAGGATAATAAAGAAAAAAATAATTTTTATTAAATTTAGATAGGTTTATAAAGTTTAAATTGGGAGAAAAAATAGAGTTTAAATAGAGAGAGAAAACATTCAAAGTTGTTAGAAAGAAAATTTTGAAATCTGGCCATCTGGGGGTTGATGATTGGATTTCAACTATTTATATTTGAGAAGAAAAAGTCTACAAAAGTCTTAAAATTAAAAAGTCTACAAAAGTTCATAACTTTTTGAATACCACGTGGCTTTTAAAGACTCTCTACAAATCTTAATCGAATACCACACGACTTTTAAAGACTCTTTAAAAATCTTGATTAAATACTGCTTGACTTTTAAAGACTCTCTCAAAATTTGAATTGAATACCCCCAAACTTTTAAAGTTTATAAAAGTCTTTAAAATTCTATGAAAGTCATGATTGAATACTCCCCCCTAACTCTTTTTTCTTTGTTAATTTTCTTTAGTATTATTTATTTATTTTTAAATTTGATTTTTTTGGGTTTAATAATATTTACTGTAATAATTTATAATTATATAAATTTTGTATACTAATACTAAACTTTTTTTTTGAAAACTTAGTATTATAAAAAGTTATATTGAAAAAATATTTAGTCAAGCCTCGTTAATCGAATCAGACACATAAAAGGGACGAAGGGAGTATATTTTTTGTAAAATGTAAACAATTATAAATTGTTATTAGTATCACATTTTGATATCGATGTCACTTGTCACACATCTTTTGCCTATCATAATTTATGAATTATTTATCAACTTTTTATTCTTATTTTATATTTTATATTAAAGAAAAATTCTCTTGTTAGGCATATAAATTGTTAACTACATATGTAAAATATATCAAACTACAAATATATAATTTTTGTACCAGAATTTGCAGTATAACAATCGACATTAAGTATTCTCGGCCTAAATCTCTGCTTCCAATGTGCTATAATTGCCAATATTATAAGTAATAAATTCTCACAGAAAATTTGTAAATGTATTTCAAATCATGGCTCGAGAACTAATTTTCTAAATTAAAATCTAAAAAAGGATTTAGCTAATAATGACATTATTTTCACCACAAAGATAATTCCCAAAATTGAACTTGAAAACAAAACTTGTTTCACATCTCCAATTTAAATTGGAAAATTAAATCACATGGGCTATGGACACTTAACACCCTTAATCGTCGCAAATAAAATGATATATAATTGGAGAGTTAAACTGACCTAATCCTTCCATTAATCCCTGAAATGCATGCATGATTGAAGGCAGCAGAACTTTAGCTGTAAACAATTATATTCAAGATTAGATATATACTTAAGTCTTATTTTAATGCTTTATTTTAAGTGGAACGACAACACTGTAGACAGTGGCGAATTGATGAAGAAGAACAACTTCCATGGGACAAGGAATTTCTCTTGTCCCAATGCCAGCTTTGCCTTTGATTTTTTTCTCATTCCCCATCCTTTAAAAGAAAAATAATAATAATTACGTTTCACATTAAGAAGTATCATACTACAAAAAATAGACAAAAAGTCAAGAAGGATGGAAGTACATTCTTTGTAATCAGCAATGAAAACGGCGTCCCAAACAATAAATGAACAGTCGCATTCACATATCGCTTAACAAACATAAAGCTAATTTTAGAAAATTCATTAACTAATTTACGAATATTTAATAGAACAAGATCAAAAGATGAGTCAATACTATTGTTCTTTAATCATTGGATCACAAGCAAAGCCCCTGACTTAACTTAGACAACTTCAACTCCCATACTCTTCATCCATTTCTGGAGCTCTACAAGAAATTAAGATTAATTAAAAAATTGTCGAGAAGGGATCATCGAGTAAGTAGAGAATAATTTTCATATGTAAAGGTCATGAGTTTAATTATTGTCAATTCTCTCTTATTCTCTGTTGCACATAAATTTTCTAATACAATTTATTTTTCATTATTTGGTTTGTAAATTATTATACATGAACTGAATTTATCCCATATATATATATAAACTTTCAAATATGTCATAAAAATAATTAAACAACTATATAAAGGCATGCATGCATGTGAATGGCTATCTTCATCGGGGTTGTGAAGGTTTCTAGTTGATTACGACCGCATTAATATCTTGTCTTATCCCATTAGATTATTACTGACCTTGATCCAACAATATAACTTCTTTTTTTGTGTACCATTGCTTGAGATGCAATTTAGATTTTTTTTTTTTTTTTTTTTTTTTGTGATGATAAAATTTATAAATATTACTCCGTATCTGATAGTGTATATTTTGGTAAATTTATTTGATTGATAGAGTATTATGAAAATGAAATTCGTGACATTTTAAATATGAGAATCATGTTCTATTAACACAATCATCACTTTTAATAAAAATTTGAGAGAATATTATATTGTAATTTTATTCAGGGCAAAATAATTCATTTTTTATGAATAGATGTTAAAACTTAATAGTGTAAATTTGTCTTTATGTTTTAAATAAATAAATTTGTTCATCGGCATAAAATTATAGTGAGAATTGTAATTATATAATTAGGAGACTAAAAAGTTAAATTTTACTTCTATAAATATAAATAAATTTTAAGGTGTGATTAACATCATATTTATATCAACTATAATCATATATATGCTATTTGAATTATATCGAATATTATAAAAACAATGTCCTCACAATGGCCGACGATGCAACCAATAACCATATTATGGATGGGTGTACCTCGCGCGTATGCTCCTCTATCTAGACCATCCCTACAAATATTGCTGCAAAAATTAACTAAAAAAATTATTTAACTGACATTTTTTGCGCAATATTTTTAGTATGGATCACTTTTAATTTGGGTCATATCAAAATGAATTCAAATCTTTTAAAGTGAGATATTTAATTTGTTACCAAAAATAGAGTGTAGTCATTGAATTGAAAAAATAGCGTTTTGAAAGACTTGTGAGTAACATTTGTTTTACATTAGAAAAGTTAAGCATGTGCTCAATCTCAACTAAAAGTATTACATATTTATGTTTATATATGATAAGCATGTGCTCTTTCTTTTTTATTGGGAGATGCGGAGATTCGAATTCATGAACTTTGGCATGTGGTTGACTCTGATACAAAATTGAAACATGTGCTCCATCTCAACTAAAAGGCTAAGCTGATAGTTGAATTGTACATTTATGTTTATATATTATATGTTCAACACGCCCCCTCATGTGTGTGGGCCGATTAATTTTTTTTATGGGCTCCAAGCAACACGTGGACTATAGTTTTTTTTTTTTTTTTTTTTTTTTTATCAAGTGACGTGGATATTCGAACCCATGACCGTACCTTTGACATGTGGTTGGCTCTGATACCAAATTGAAGCATGCGTTCATTCTCAACTAAAATCCTAAACTTGTAGCGCAAATTATGCCATGGAATCGTGTTCACCGAGAATGGTGAACACAAGGCAAAACGACGTCGTTTTTAGGCAAAAAAAAAAAAAATTTCGCGGATGTGGAGTTAACGGCGCGCGTTTGATCAAATTATGAATTTTCTGTTATGAGATTATGAATTTTATGAAAATTCATAATCTCATAACAGAAAATTCATAATCGCATAACAGAAAATTCATAATCTCACAACTGAAAATTCATAATCTCATGGTTCCAAAGTGAATGTGTAGGCATGGTTCCAAAGTGAATGTGCAGGCATGGATTCATAATTTATGAATGTCTGTGATTTCGGACGGGAATATGTAGGCATGGTTCCAAAGTGAATGTGCAGGCATGAATTCATAATTTATGAATGTCCGAAATTATGAATGTAATGAAAATTCATAATCTCATAACAGAAAATTCATAATCGCATAACAGAAAATTCATAATCTCATAACTGAAAATTCATAATCTCATAACAGAAAATTCATAATCTTATAACAGAAAATTCATAATCTCATGGTTCCAAAGTGAATGTGTAGGCATGGTTCCAAAGTAAATGTGCAGGCATGGATTCATAATTTATGAATGTCCGTGATTTCGGACGGGAATGTGTAGGCATGGTTCCAAAGTGAATGTGTAGGCATGAATTCATAATTTATGAATGTCCAAAATCTTTGTTCACCTCAAATTAAAGTGAAACTGCAAAATGTGAAAATAAAGAAGAAAAGTCACGCAATTAATTAAGAAAAAGAAAAAAAAAAGAAAAGAAGAAAATAACGGTGTACTAACACCGTTGGAACCGTGTTCACCATGAATGGTGAACACGGTTCCATGGCATAACGTCCCAACTTGTAGCCACTCCTATTCCTTATAAAATGGGCCCGACCCAATCCGCTCACTCATATTCCTTATATGAGACAATTTCTTAATCCTTATATGAGACAAACTTAATAATCTCCGCCTTGATGAATATGCCCTTTTAGGAGAAAAGATAACTCATCAAATCTCCACTTTGGCGAATATGCCCATTAAAAGAAAAGACTTATCTCAAAATCTCCACCTTGGCGAACATGCATGTCCTTTAGAAGAAAAACTTATCTCACATATACCCATGGATCGGAACAACCATGCTCATCCTAACTGGCTAGCCACATGTTAGTTCACGAACCGCTTCATTCCAAGACGTTCGCCTTTAGTCGTCGACCTGAAATTCCTGCCGCGAGTCATGCTAATTCCAATTGGCTAGACACATGCACCACACACCATCTAGTGTTTTCCCGGTGCATGCTCATGAACTGCTACATCCCAAGACGTTCGCCATCAACCGTTGACATGTCATACCAGTCGCGACTCATGCTCATCCCAACTAGCCAGCCACATGCACCACACACCATCTACCGTTCTTTAGTGTATGATCACGAATCGCTTCATCTCGAGCTATTCGCCTTCAGCCGTTGACCTGCCATACCAGTCACGACCCATGCTGTACCTGCCCATACCAAGTCTATGACCCCTCCTGGTACCCGCGCTGCCCAACACTACATCGTCCCTCACCACATTCTCATTTAGTATTTGAAAACACCCAACAAGTCCAAACAATGTTCGATCTTGTCATTAGTTACTGCTAGAACATCACCTTCATTAGAATATGAGTCATCAGCTTGTACCACGTTTGCAATCTCCTGCTTCTTCAACTTTGGACAGTCTCTTTTCATCTGCCTAATCTCCTTACACTTGTAGCACCATATTTTCTTGCTATTTATGGATTTAACCTAGAGCTTCTTTTTTCAAAATTATCCCTCTATTGTTTCCTTCCCCAATCCTAACTCCCTACACCAAAAGTTATAGATTCTAGCGAAGGCGCAACTTTATTTCCTTACTTATAGACTGTCATCACTGTATCACATTGTTCGAGACGTTAGGTGCTGGACTTGGTCTTTACGCCTTTTATCGACCTCTGTCCGACAATCTCCCAACCACTGCATGTTAAACTTGACTTTTTATCGACTTTCGTCCAATAATTACATAAATGGTCTCTAGGCTTGCCATTAATGCTAAACTGCTACGGAGTAATAATTAGTTCCAGCTCTGTGTTGCCAACACTTCCTTCAACGGAAGTGTGAGTATGTGTCACACACGTGAGCTTAATCAAGAAACTACCAAATCGATTGTTTGGAGAATTTTTAATTTCGAATATTTGTGAATAATTTCTACAAATATTTACCTTTCCGATCTAAAATATCTATCCCTCAATATATTCTTAGAATTTACTGTGATTTTCTTGATTTGGTACCCGTAATAAGGAGTCATATATAGCCTAAATGTTGAACACCTCCATGAAAGATGGATGCATGCAGTTCCGATCCATAATTTATATATACATATGAGTAGTAATACTTTTTATTTTTTATTTTTAAAGACAATGATCCACGTGCTCCCATACCATAAAACTTATAAACTGTGAAGGAAACTCCATAGGAAGCTCCCTCCCTCCCATCAAGCTAGCTTAGCAAGTGATGAAGATAGAGTTCGATCTTGAAACTCAGACCAGACATAATAACTATATATGCATGCCATGGTGTACTGGAATCTGCGACGTGGGTTCTGCGGAAGAACCGCCGTAGGTCTCGCCGGCTCTTGCCTCCCCCTCCTATTTTTTATAGCCAGCTAATTACACTCTACTATCCCCATACAACCATATATTATAAAACTTTATATATATATATATATATATATATATATATATATAGAGGAAGGTTCAGGACGATGTCCTTAGGTGCGGCGGTGCGACGTCACTAATAGTTCAACAAATATATACCATCAACGTTAAGAAAATGCACCACAAAAGTACACACAAATTAGGTACGCATCACCAAAAACACACCATTAGGTGTGAGTAAAAACACTATACAGTGTTCGGAAATATACCATTGGAGTGTGGTGAGTTATATGGTGTATTTTTTGTATTTTTGTTGCATTTCATTGTGGTGTGTTTCCCCTACACTGTTGGTGTATTCTAAAATTCTGTCGCACTGCCGCACGGGAAGACCCCGCCGCATTTGAACTTTCTTTTATATATATATATATATATATATATATATATATATATATATATATATATTATGACCAATTATTTTTAAATACAGTGGCATTTTCATAATTGTGACCAATTTTATTATGCAAACTTGAACACTAAAATATGAAATTTTCAGAATTTTTCAAATTTGCACATTTAATATTAAAAAATTGCACTTACGTACAAAAATGTAAAATTAAAGTACATTGCAGGATTTCAATTTTAGAGTTTATCACTGATTTTTTTTTTTTTTTTTTTTTGATTTAGTGGTTCATTTTTTATTGCTTAGGGTCTAACATTTAGATTTGGATTTAAAATTTAGTTTTTTCATTGATTTTATTAAGTTTACATATTTAGTTATTACAAATGACATATTTAAGTGTTTAAGTTTGCAGGGTAGAGTTAATGATAATTACAAAACTGCCACCGTATAAATGTAAGGCTAAAATTTGTTTTTAGTTTTTATCCATGAGTGTGTTATCATGGGTAAGCCCTTCTCTCTCTCTCTCTCTCTCTCTATATATATATATATATATATATATATATATATATATGCTTAAGTTTCCGTGCGGTTGTGCGATGATTAATGTGCGTGAGTTTGTACTTAAGGTGTGTGAGTGTTGTGCTTAAGGTGCGTGACTTTTGTGCTTAAGGTGCGTGTGTGCTCTTAATGTGATTAGGTTGAAACTTAAGGTGCATGAAATTTGTGTTTAAGGTGCGCGAGTTTTGTGCTTAATGTGTGTGAGATTTATGTTCTTAATGTGAGTAGTGTTGAAACTTAAGATGCGTGAAATTAGTGTTCTTAAGGTGTTTTGTTTCCATGCTTAATGTGCGTGTGTTGTGTACTTAAAATGCGCAATTTGAATGCTTAAGGTGGTGGGAGCCGTTTTAATGCTTAAGGTGCGTCCAACCGTACAACTGAGAATCTCTCCCCTGATCATATATATATATATATATATATATATATATATATATATATATATATATATATATATAATATTCCCTGACGTCCCCACTATATATACACATCTATTTCTTGATCCTATACCTACCGGAAAACTAAGCTAGTAAGCTAATACTAGGAGCTTCTGATCATCATTTATTTGTATTCTTTATAAGCGGATTTATTGTACCTATGGAGGTTGATAAGAATTTGGAGTCATGTGAATCGTATTACGCGAATGAATTCGGTCCGGGCTCCGATCATTCCTCGCCGGAGATTTACGCGATTAACGACGGCGGCGGATCGTCGGAGAAGACGATGGGTAATAGAGATGGTGTTGCCGTTGCCGCCAAGAGTTTTGTCCCGAGCGGCGCTTCCTCTCGGCTTTCCAGTCCGAGCAGCTCCAATTCTAACGGCGGCATGCAAGGATACCATCACGCGGCGGCGACCAAGTACCTGTCGGAGGAGGAGGACGGCCGTTCCGTCATTACTTTCAGAGGTGGGCAATTTGGGAATTTAACGCACGCGAGTGGACCGTCTTTGCTTAGCTTTGACCAGAACCAAGCCTTTTACCCTTCCTTCTGGGACGAGACAATGCAGTATAACAACAATAATACTAGTGGGAATTACCAGAATACCCCAAAGTGTAGCGCCGCCAGTCCCGGCCACCTGGTGGAGAATTCCGGCAGCAATATCCCGTTTGGATGGCTAAACCCTAACACAGACTCCGGCGGCGCCGCCACCATCCAGGAACATGGAAGACAAGAATCATCATCCTTGACTAAACGTCCTTACACGGTAATTTTTTATTTCATATGAATTAAACTTTTAGTTAGTGTGGAAGTTAACTCATTGTGGACGTTAGATACTAATCCTCTCACTTAATGAGTGGCTGAGTAATTCTAATGTGGGGTCTAGAGCGAAGAATTTTGCTTGTGTGGGTAATTTAAAGTTTAAAACTTTTATTTATGATAAGACTGTTAAAAAAATTTGACAATTTTTCTTTTTAATTTTTAAATTTTAGGAGGAAAGCTTGCAAGCTAGCAAGAAGCAGTGCACGACGGCCACAAAGAAGGCCAAAACATCATCAATTCCATCAAAGGATCCACAAAGTATAGCAGCCAAGGTTTGTTTAATTTAATTTCCTTAATTTTGAAGCAATAATATATCTTAACAAATTAATTAAGAATGTTGGTTGCAATTAGTTAGATCTTATCATCAAACACATACAACTTGCGTGTTGATGAAGGAAAGAATGTTTTGTTTTCCTGTGTAGAATCGAAGGGAACGGATTAGCGAGCGGCTTAAGATACTACAAGAACTTGTGCCTAATGGATCCAAGGTAAATATGTTTCAATGTCTTAAAAAAAAAATTGGTCACGAGGAAACCCGAAACCTGCAATTAGTATTGGAGGTTGTGCGTTGGGTAAATTTCACTTCATGATCCTGATAACGGACAAAAAATTATAAGGAGATAAATCAGATTAGGTTGTCCATAAAATGTTAGCTCAAACTAAGAAGACAAATAGATCGTTTTTATTGGAAGATAAACTCAGAACTTTATAATTACCAAATTAACTGTATGACTTGTTGAATTTCCTCACTGTAAGTTAATTATTTTTGAACAAAATGTTGCAGGTTGATTTGGTCACCATGTTAGAGAAAGCCATCAGTTATGTAAAGTTTCTTCAATTGCAAGTAAAGGTGAGTATATTTATAATTAAGAACTTGATATTTTAAAAAAAATTAATGATAATTAAAAGTTGCCGAGTAGTAATTAAAAACCCTTTTTTTGGGTTTTTTTTTTTTTTTTTCTTCTTTAGGTGTTGGCAACAGATGAATTCTGGCCAATGCAAGGTGGAAAAGCTCCAGATCTTTCTCAAGTGAAAGAAGCCATTGATGCCATAATCCTTGCATCTCAGAAAGACAGAAACTCAAGCTCCAAGTGATAGATCCATATTTCAGAAAATAATTAAATTTAATTATGCATTAATTATTCTCTAATTAATTAATTAAATTAAGAGTGTAAATTTTCTCTATCTTAGCCCTGTATTTCTTTTGCATTGAGTTCTTTAATTTCGAATAGTAGTTGTGTAGCAAAAGATCTCAAGCTGGTTAATTAGCAAATGTAATAACTCTATAACTCGTTTCCTAAGTTATAGTAAATGGATACAACAATCAAGATGATGAAGTGGAGTGTTAACTAAATACAAATGTGATTATGTCTTTTTTTTGTGTGTGTGTGTGAGTGTGTGAAAATAACCAAATACTGCATTAAGAATCAACTAAACAAGAGATACAGGCCGGTGGAATATACATCCATGACCCCAAGATAGACAAGGAACCAGTTGTCTGTGTCATACATGAGCCACATAATTCGTTGATTTTTTGACATGGTGAACAGACACGTTCCCAATGACCCTAGCAATCATACGATATTACTTAACAATCGAACCAACAAACAAGCTATACAATAGAATGTGATGTCTCATAAATATACAATATTTGACAATAGAATTTTCATTAATTTAGTTAGCCGCCTCTATATATCATAAACAATAACCACCATGTATGTACAAATTTTTATTTTTATTTTCATCTACCTTGTTGATTTAAGCAAGGAAGCATATGCATGCATGAAGGGACCCGTATGACATGTGTACCTTTAAAGAAAGTTCACATGTCTAATCACATGCATTTGTGCTCCTCAAGTAAATGTAAAATTTTCTCAATACAACAAAATAATAAAAAGATAAATCACAGCATGTAATATGATTGTCTAAATTTAATCTTATGTTCTTATCTACAATTTGCTGCTCAAAAATCAACTGAATTACTTGTTCCTTTCTATAGATCTTGTTAATATGTAATGACCTATATTATTTATCTAATTCTTTTGTCATTCTTTTCTTTGAAAGGGAAAAAGAAAAACAACCTTAGAAGGATTGGCCAGATAGCTAGGTAGAATTTTCATATAAAAAACTCACAAGTTTAATTATTGTTAACACACATTCTTTCGATAGAGTTCGGTATTTTAAGTGTAATAAAAGATAATTTCAAATAATGTAAATATATGTAATCTCTAGTATAGTGTATTGAGAAAAATATATTTTATTCTCCAAATGGCAAATTAATTTCTAATTATTATATACAGTCTAATTAATTGCAGTAGCGTTTCCCTCCTTAGACATTAGTTATATTATATTATTGGCAATGATTGGGGGCTTGTCGGGCTTTGGTTTCGCGACAACAGATCGAATTTGTTACTTTTTTTTTTTTTTTTTTTTTTTTTTTTTTTTTTTTTATTTCTCATTCAGAAGAAATTCTGATGTAATTATTTAAAGTGTTACAGATAAAACTCGTCTTGTAATTATAATCAAAAAAGAATTACAAGAATAAATTAAGAGGGTCAATTAAGTAGCACTCATAAAAGGTTAAAATTGAAACATTATAATTACTAAGTTAATTGTTTGATTATTAATTCGATTAGATTGCTCATATTTTTTATTTACTCACGGAATATAATCACGGGAAGAATTGAAGTTTTCCAAAATTCTATGATGGAATTAATACAACCACATTTCACGCTTCACCTTGATTTTAGCTCAATTTTATCTATGCTTTTCTCTTACTATTTATTGTCATCTTCTGCCTTAAACAAATGTATGTTCAGATCTTGACTTTATTAAAATATGTACATTTCACTTATATTAGTGATATAGTGTATTTCTTTGGAGATTTTTTTTTTTTTTTTTTTTTTTTTTTTGGGTGTTAGCACGAAATTAATTGGTATTAATTTAGTACATGTTCTATTTTATTATTGGTGGTTCAATGAATTCTAGCCTGCTGATAAGATTAGTTTGTAAATTTTGATAAATCTTGGAGCAATTTAGGGAGGGAGGGATTGGAGACTTGGATTACTATTTGGAGTAGTTGCTCCACTTAAGACTAGTACATGTTGTGTGAAAATTCAAGTTGGTATACATGTTATTGTCAGATTAGCTCAGATTATATTTTGAGACTTTCTTATTGAATTATTGTATAATGTTAATGTTAAAAATATGTGATAGATCTAGTTTTTGTAAATCATTTGAATCTTGTATTTGTAAAAATATCGGTTGATCTTTAGTGGAAAATTTTGAGCGTGGCCCCATAGAGTATGAGGCGTTCTCCAACTGCAATAAAAAATATCGTGTGTACTTTTTATTTAGCCTGGTTATTTTCATTGCATTATGTCTGGAGTATTATGTATGGTAACTATTCCTGTTGGATTATGACTGAAACTTATCACAAAGTAAGTGTTGGAAAAAAATAGCTTAAAATGGCATAAAATGGCATATTAAGTGGTTATTTTGTGGTACAATTATCAGTGGGGTCCACTTCCGATTTGGGTCGGGTCAAAGTGGATTCGGGTTCTTCGTAGTGAGACGAAGAGATTGATATATTGTACGCTCAAAACGGATAATGGGTGAATGAGATATTGATTCTCAAAGTAGACCCATTTGAATTGGAAAATGAAGGGAAAAAGTGAGCTTTTGTCCCACATTGGGTTGGGAAGAGGATTTGCCCCACTATTTATACAAGACCTCTTTTTAAGCTTATTGAATTGTATAACATAGAGGCTCTCTCTCGCACGCAAGGGGGGGGGGGGGTGCAAATCAAATCCCAGAATGAGATAAAAAAGGCTTGGGTCAAGCCTAATCTCGTGTGACTGTTGGGTGCCCCTAAAGGCTAGTGTTTTATTAAACACACAAGAAAATAATTTTTCCAAGCCTCAAAATACTTCTGCTTCTACTCCATTCTTGAAGCTGTGTTTTTGCCCGCGCTCTTGTTCGCCAGGTTCGTTCGTTTGGGTGCTCAAACATCGAACCGTTGCACGTTTTATCCTGGGAGACCTAGGTCACAACGCTCCTAGCACTTTTGGGAGGTGGCAAATAAGGTTTTAAGGAAAGAAAGACACCTCGCCTAACTCGTACATTTCTTTCTTCCTTCTCCTTCTTTCTTGTTTGGATTATTTTTTTTTTTGGTGAGTAAAGAGGAGCTAAGGAGCCCCAGAGAATTAAGAGAGTCTTTGTGAAGCCACACTGTTGGCATCCCGAGCAAGAAGCGTGCTCATATCAGTAGGTGGGAGATCAAGCAAAGAAGTCCCCCAAGGAAAGCTGTGTCCCAAGTTGGCCAAAAAATCCGCACATTGATTACACTCCCGAAGGACATGGCGGAGATCACATTCTTGGAATTCTTCCATCAATGACTTGCAGTCGAGAATCAAGGTGCTCGCTTCCGGAGTGAGGTCCGAAGCATTGTGTAAGGCATGAACCAAGGCTTCTGAGTCAGATTCCGCAATGAGACTAGTAGTACCGAGGTCTTTGGCCATGATTAGACCCTCCCGGAGACCCCAGAGTTCTGCTATGAAGCTACTCGTCACTCCTATCTTGGAGGAAAAGCCCCTAATCCAGTTGCCCAGGTGATCGCGGAGAATCCCACCTGCGCTAGCCAAACCCGAGGGAGATCTTTTTGAACCATCCGTATTCAA
Source organism: Ipomoea nil (assembly GCF_001879475.1). Lineage (NCBI taxonomy): Eukaryota > Viridiplantae > Streptophyta > Magnoliopsida > Solanales > Convolvulaceae > Ipomoea > Ipomoea nil. The sequence goes on along the minus strand of NW_017619627.1, from coordinate 1,556,528 downwards.
CTTAAGCGTCCCCGGAGGCGGAGGAGACCAGTAAACCCACGTGAGCTTCCCTGGCAAAGGACCCCTATGCTTGAGGAGGAGATGTTTTGCTTCATCCGTCTGTTTCCTGGCACGTCTACAGACCTCTTCAGCCGGAGTAGAAGAATGGTTGAAGACCCAATTGTTTCTAGCTTTCCAGATACTCCATAAAAGATGAGGAAAGGCAAGGTTCCAGTAGCTGCTTCGAAACTGCTGGGACGGCGGCAATCCTGCATTTCTTATCCATTCCGCTAGAGGCGTGATGGAGAGGTGGTTGAAGCTTGGTGGCGCATTATAGCGGTTCCAACAGTCCGCGGTCCTCCCACATCTCCGGAAGAGGTGATCCAGGGTTTCTTGATCTAACCCACATCTTGGGCAGGTACCATCATCGGTGAGGCCGCGACGTACTCTTTCGGTGTTGACGAGGAGGCCATTGTTCACAATCATCCATAAGAAAATTTTTATTTTTTCCATGCACTTTATGTTCCACATCCAGCCTTGGTCGATTTCTTCATCTGTATGTCCTGCAATTAAAGAGTAAGCAGATTTAACAGTAAAAAGACCTGTACCTGAGTGAGGCCACGTTAACGTATCCTCTTGGTCCCTTCTGATGCTGATAGGCACCGCCCGGATGAGATTCATGATATTCTCCGGAAGGAAGCTTTCAAGTGAATCAGTCTCCCAGTTCCTGTTTGATGAAAAGAATTGTCCAACTTTTGCCTGCGCCAACTGTGGAGGGATCACGAGGTTGGGAAGGGAGGCGATTGGGCCATTACCTACCTAGAAATCATGCCAGAAGTTTACTGAACCTCCATTGCCCACCTTCCATTTGATACCCTGATTAAGAAAATATCTCCCCTTGATAATACTCTTCCAACCCCCAGAGCAGTTTGTAGGGGTAGTAGCCGAGAGGAAATCCCCCCCTTTTAAGTACTTTTGATTCATCACCTGAACCCAGAGCTTGTCCCGACTAGTCATCATTTGCCACGCCAGTTTGGTGAGAAAAGCGTCATTAAAGTCCTTGGCTCGTCTGAGACCCAAACCACCCATATCCCGCCGTTGGCAAATCTTTTCCCAGTTGACCGTATGGATCTTCTTCGTGTCTTCGGAGTGCCCCCACAGGAAGTTTCTGCAAATCTTGTCAATAGTTTTGCATGTACTTACCGGTAAGGCCATAGTTTGCATAATATACGTCGGAGTCGTGGCCAGGGAGGCTTGGACTAACACTCTTCTTCCTGCCATGCTGAGGGAACTAGCCTTCCAGTTAGCCAGTTTCCGTCTCATTTTATCCAGAGTCGAGGTGAAGGTATCTCTGGAGACCCGTTTGTGAAGAAGCGGAATCCCAAGGTACGTACCTAGCTCAGGGGTGATCGGGATACCTGTGTAATCTCCAATAGCCCTTTTGACTCCTGCATTGGTGTTAAGAGAACAAAAGATTTGGGATTTAGTAATACTTACCTTTAAGCCTGAGGAATTGGAGAACCTGTTGAGGCAATTCATCATGACTTCTGCTTGATGGCCCGATGCCTCTCCAAAAAGCATGAGATCATCCGCAAAGAAGAGATGGGAAATACCAATCCCACCTCTTGAAACTGAAATGGGTTTCCATCTTTTGCTTGAGACCTCATTCTGAATATCGAAGGCCAACCTTTCCATCACAAGATTAAAGAGATAGGGGGCAAGAGGATCTCCTTGTCGGAGGCCACGGCCCGGCGAAAAGGGTGGCAAACGGCCTCCATTCCAAAGGATTGAAATATCGCTTTCCTTGAGAGAGAAGAGGATAAGCTGTGTTATCTTTCTAGGGAACCCAAAACTATCCAGCGTTTCTTCCAAAAAGACCCAATCAACAGTGTCATAGGCTTTTTGGAGATCTACTTTGAAGACCATAAGTCCCTTTTTGCCTTGCTTTTTGTTCATAGTGTGGATAACTTCTTGGGTAAGGATCACGTTATCAAGCGTAGAGCGACCCGGTAGGAAACTGTTCTGGTGCGGCCCAATTAAGCGGCACATGACGGGCCGTAGGCGGTTAACCAAAACCTTAGAAATGACTTTAAAAGCCACATTGAGAAGGGTTATGGGGCGAAAGTCGGCAGCTGACTCTGGAACCTCTTTTTTTGGTATAAGAGTGATAAAGGCTTGGAGAAGAGAAGTCGGCACCGATCCACTTGACAAGGCTTGGTTGACAAGGTCGGTTAGGGCGGGCCCAATCTCTTCCCAAAAGAATTGATAAAAAGCCGCTTGGATACCATCCGGACCAGGACTCCCAAACTTTTTCATACCAAAAACAGCTTTCTTGACTTCTTCGATCGAGGCTCTTCTAGATAACAAACCGGCCTGGTAGCTAGAGATCTTGTGGAGCCCAGCGATATGAGCCACCTCGGTACCCCCATCACGGTTGACCCTGCTAAAAAGAGAAGCAAAGAAAGAGGTAATATGGTTAGAAAGAATAGACGGGTTATCAGTCCAGTTACCTTGTATCTTGAGGAACCTGACTCTGTTCTTATTCCTTCTAATGATGGCAGAGTTATGATAGAAGCGGGTATTTCTGTCCCCGTCTTTAATCCAGCTCAATCTAGCTTTTTGGAACCAAAGCGCTTCCTCTTGGTCTAAGACAGAATTGAGCTCTTTAATAAGCTTGTTTTCTAACGCTTGTAGGCCTCTAGAGATAGCATAGTTGGCGTTAGTTTGGACTCCCCGAATTCTGGCTTCAAGGATACGCTTGCGTTTAAAAATGTTCCCAAAGACATCACGATTCCAAAGTTTGCTTTTTTCAGTAATGTCATTGATGATGGCGTCCATTGCCTGATCCTCCATTCTCGTGGCATTTTTCCATATCAAGGCATAGTCGCTCCTAGATAACCAAGCGGCTTCAAAACGAAAAGGCCTGAGCTCTCTATCTGGCGGGTTCCCCGCGACTTCCTTAAAGAGAATCGGGTTGTGATCCGAATGAAGCCTAGGCAGCACGGTCACCTTGGCTTCCGGATAAGCCAACTGGGCATGAATGTTCCATAAGACTCTATCCAAGCGGCGCATCTGCACAACTCTGTTACCCGCCTGGCGACACCAGGTGAATTTGGGACCCGATGACCCAGGATCTAAAAGGCCACAATCGCCAAAGGCTTCAACAAATCTCTGTATGGCCGAGTCATTAGTGATTTCACTGCCCCACTGCTCATCTACCCCCGAAATGTCATTAAGATCTCCGAGAAGAAGCCAAGGACCCTGGATAGAGTTACAGAAAAGCTTACAGTTTTCCCAAAATCTACTCTTGGCCAAAGGATTAGGCCTGACGTAGGCAAACGTGATGAAGCAGTCCACCCTCCTTTGCTTAACCTTAGTGTGGATAGCTTGGGATGAGTGACTGATAACTTCGAGGTCAATTTGTCCCTGTTTCCATATAAGAAGCAAACCACCTGCAAACCCCAAGGGTTCTACCAAAAAATGGTTAGTGTAGCCAAGCTTACTGACCAAATTCACCATCCCCTCCACTTTTGGGGAACGGATCTCAAGGAGGCAAAGGGCGTCAGCTTTGGACGATAATAAAAGCTCTTTTACATGTTTTTTTGCCCGAGCATTAACAACTCCTCTGCAATTCCAAGAGATGACGTTCATCGGGAAACACCATCGGGGTGGGAAGTTTGGCAACCGCCTCCCCGGGCGTGGAACTCGAAATAGGGACGGGATAATTAAATGCCCTGTCCCCCAAGGTATGGTCAAAGGGTGGTGGACCATGCACAACTCCAAACTGAAAAATAGAGGAACTCTCTCCCTGCTCATTTGCCTCACCTGGTGCAAAGAGCTCAGCGTTATAGGACATGGAGGTTCTTTGAGAGAAACCACCTTTGCTAGTTCCCCTCATCGGATATTTGGAGGCCCGATGACTGCCCCCACGACCCCTATTAGGTTGGCTGCTGTGGCTCCAGGCAGCCGGGCGGGAGGTCTGAGCAGCGGGCCGTTCCAAAGGGGGAACCGGCCTTTCCTGAGACGGGGGTGGCCGATCTGGCGGAGGGAACTGCCGTGCCAGAGGAGTAGCGGCTCCCATAGAGGAGCTAGGCCGTTGGCGAGAAGGCGCCAAGGGAGGCGAGCTAGAGATAGGTGACTTACCTTTGGAGTTCTGAACAGAAACTCCCCTCTGCGGGATCCTTCTAGGAGCCGATTGCTGGTTGCCACCACTGTTAGCCTCCAAGTCCGTTAGTGGCCGGGACTGGTTCCCTTTAGAACTGCCATGGGAGGGAGTTTTGCGCTGCTTATTCTGATGTTGATTCTTCTTTGCACCCTTTTCAGAGCGTTTGCGCGTAACGAGCATCCACTCCCCATATTTAGGTCTTGGTTCGCTCGTGTCAATAGGTTGAACAACCGGCGTCGGACCTTTGTCAGTCTCCTTCTCAATCGCTGGAGACTCATTAAGGTCCATACCGTTTCCTGGTGGAGAAGCTTTGGTTTGGGATAGCGGACATGCCAGTTCTCGGTGACCTACCATGCCACAGCCAAAACAAACCACATGGAGGCCTTCGTATTCCACGGATTGAAGCCGATCATTCACCCAAATTTCAGAGACCAGGGGCTTGTCGAGATCGATCTCCACCGCTGCTCGTGCAAAGCGCCCTTTCGTCACGGCCACTGTAGTCCTATCCAGTTTTAGAGGTTTGCCCACGCTTTCCAGGATCTTTTTGATAATATCATCCCTATAGTATTCCGGGAAGAGGTTCGGAATTCTGACCCAAACCGCCATTTTTGACAACTTGGCCGTTGCTGGATCAAACTGCGGCATCCATCTTTGAGTAACAAGATAATGGTCGAAAATTTTCCAAGGACCACCCAAGAGAACGTGAAGGTAGTCTCGCCTGTTCTCAAACCTAACAATAAAACAACGAAAGCCAACATCAACCAGTTCAAACTTACCCTGTAAGTTCCACATCAACGGCAGCCTATTGTTCAAAACGGTGTTGCTAATGTTCTTCCCCAAGAATTTGATAATCAAGGCGAGTTTCCAACGGTGGCACAACTCCTTTCGGACAGCCAAGGGGATGTAAACTCTGGGTATTCCATCCTCTCTTGGTGTCGTGTTCATGTCGCCATCAGGTTCCAAGATCGGGTCTTCGAAAGCCCAATCGTTGAGGTCAGTAGGCGGTGGTTCATCACCCTCCAGGGTTGTCGGAGATCCGATTGTATCAGCAAAGGATCTCTTGGTCGTACAAGCCTTCTTATGCGTACGTTGTTCCTGTTCCGTTTCCATCATCGTGATCACCGGCGGAGGACTGGGGGCTTCCGAGGAAGCCTGCATGGCCGGCAGTCCACCGTAGCCCGCCGTAACGGCTAGGGCGGACGCGGGAAGAGATACCTAAAATAACCGGCAAGAACGCAAGGAAAGAATCGCTTTTAGAGAGAGCGAATTTTCATCCTTTTCCCTTCTTGTTTGGATTATGCTTGTAAGCAAAAATCCGTTCTCCATCTTTTGATATATTCGTGGTTGATATATATTGGTATATCTTTTTCGTAGATATACATGTATATATAACCTTTAAGTCGTTTATATATATTGGTGTGTATATATATATTTCGGATAAATATTCAATAATATTTTATATACTTGTGTGTGTATATATAAATATTATTTTTTGAGATATTAAATCGATTGTGGTTCATTATCACCAACAGTAAGAACTCATATTATTGCGTTAATCTGTTTAAAGGTTATATTGCTGCTATATAAAACTTTTAATTTGGATAAACTTTAACTTTACATTAGTAATATGTCACAAAATTAGTAGTCCTTAGAAGTCTTAGGCCATATAAAGGAACATCAAACTCGTGAAAACCAAGTCATAAGAATCGGAAATAAATCACCATTCAATGTGTATACGAGCTTAGCTCACTAACTAGTTCAATAGATAGTATTTGAGGGAAGAGAATAAAATTCGAAACTCGACAATTACAGTGTCCGATTGTGCCTAAAGTGGACACATCCTTTGTGCGCACTGACATTTGACCATGTCTACAGAACTACTGAGTTACTGTGATTTACATTCTCTCAAATATTCTATCAGATCGAGATATAAGAGGCCCTTGGAGTTTGCGTTTCAACCTTTTGAGGAAGAAATTAGCTTCACAATAAATGCGACACAATCACACAGTACATTTTTAATCGTGGCCTATTAACTCCCTCATAGCTCCAACAATATTATAGTAACAATTTATATTAGGTACTTATGATCTTTAATGTCTTTTTTTTTTTTTTTTTTTTTTAATGATTAATCGAACAAACTGATAAATAAGGAAATGGAATATGGTATGGAGGAATGTTATAGTATATTGTATATATAATATAATATAATATAATATAATATTTAATATTTATAATTTCGAATTAAAGCTAGCTGTTAAACATGTTAAAGCACATGTTTTGACATAAGCAAGAGGGTGTACGTAGAAATTGTCCTGCCTCAATCATCAGCAAGAGAATGCCAGGGTGGATTTCTGTGTTGCGATAATACTATAAAAATTATTTTTTAAAAAATTTATTGTAATAATAAATTCGATTTGGATATGTATAATAATTAATTAATAAAGATATACAAAAAAAAAAATTTAAAAAAAAAATAAAAAGTCAAACCCATACTCACTAGTATTCGCACGTGCAAGATCGATTGCAAAATCATGATTAAGATACCATTTTGATTTTGGAGTTATTATAGGGATAGTTTTAAATTATCAGTTTGATCAAATATATTGTTTTATTGTGATGATCTGCATTAATTTGTTCAAATAAATTACCATACTATGGTCTACACGTTTTGGTTAGATTCAAAGGCATTGCAATATAATAAAGTTTTAAGAATTGAACAAAATACTATAACTCAATTAAAAAATTATGACTCACAAAAATGAACCTAAGAGGTGGACTTAGTTCAATTTTAAGAATCTAATGTGAATTGAATTATATGTTTCAACATATTCTAAGAATGCATGTCACAATATATATACATCATTAATAACTATAATGATCACGTCTAGATAGTTGGGATGCATCGTGCATGTCTTAATTGCCAATCGATCAATTATCAAGTGTGATATAATTACTATGAACAAATTATAAATAGATTAATGACATTAAAAATTAGATACTTTCTGTTTAAGTCCATTAATCCTATTATAGCAAAATTCTAATATATATATATATATATATATATATATATATATATAATTGGTCAGACACAAGTTAAATTATTTTTGTAATTAAAAAATGAATAATTGTTTCATGTTTTTATGTCCAAAGTCAGTAACGTGGGGAACACAGTGGTATGGGGAAGTAAACATAGCCATAATCCATGAAGCTCATTTATTGATCTGATAACTCATCTCTACTTTTAAAAAATAATAATAATTTTTAAACTTCAATGCACTTTTTTTTTTAAAAAAATAATATCTTGAAATTCAATAACCATATAAAATAAAATTTTAATTAAATTAAAAGTAAATTATTATGTAGTCCCTTCAATTTGTATTATCTAATTCACGTAATTTAATCCAATGATTGAGCATACTACTATAGTGAGTTTTGTTGTAAGTTTGGTCCGTAACTCAGTTCTTGGCAATAATGTTAGTGCAATTGTACGCCAAGAATAATGTAGAGAAAATAGATAGAAAAATAAAGTTTAGATAAATTGGAAAAAGAAAATGCAGGAACCCCATTCACTAATATATAGATAAAATAATAAGGGATCGAGTCTCACCAGCGGCAGTGTGGGAGCAACCCCTCAAAGTGAGGGGGGCTCCTTGTGCGCAGTGAGCACCGGTCTAGTCTCTGTGATTAATGTTTAGTTGAGTCACCATGATTTACAACCTCCCACTGCTCTGTCGAGCCGGGGTGTGGGGGGCCCTTAGGGTTGGGGTTCAACCTTTGGAAGAATAAGATAATAAGATAATAACTGTCCATTGACAACACAAAAGTGGGAAAGTGGAATAATGACTATAATATTTATAATAATAAGTTGGAGTTTATTTACATTAATATTATTCGAATTCCCAAATGCTACCACCATATATAAGTAGACCGGCAAATTATTGTGTAAACCGTAGTCTACGGTTCAAAATAACGTCATTTTGATGTTAAAAAATTTTCTTATTTTGTGTGCGTGTTAAAATAATAAACATTTTGGAGTAAGATAATGTACTTTATATGTTAGAATAATGAAATTTTTGAGGTAAGATAATGTATTTTATGAGTTACAATAATGTACTTTATGTATTAGTATAGAATAATGTATTTCGAGAGTTAGAATAATGTATAATGTACTTCATGTGTTAGAATAATGAAATTTTTAGGATAATATAATATATTTTTTGAGTTAGAATAATGTACTTTATGTGTTTTTGGACCGTAATCAACACATTTGTGTGGACCACGGTCTATGCAATAATGATTAAAGTAGACCCTTCTTGGCCAACTGACACCCAACAGAACAATCACAACACTCCCTTAGGGCTGAAACAATTAAACAGGAAAAGACTCAGATTATCACATCCACCCCATGAATACAAATTACATTGTGTTCATAGATATGATTATTGTTTGCAATTATTTCCTAAACTGGTTTGATGCAGAGATAACAAATGGAAATGGAGCACTGACCCAATGCGTAGAAGCCCAATTCCAGATAGACCAATAGTGTATTAAGCCCACGGGTCACCCCAAGTTAATATATTGTAATTAAAGTATGCATAAAATCCCAATCGTTATGCTGTGCATCCGTACGGATGTCAAAACGACGTCGTTTTATTAAAAAACGTGCGTCTTCCCTTTAAAAAAAATTCATGTTCGATTTCCAGCAACAACATTATATTGTTCATTCATTATGGAATTATAGTTCATTGATTATGGAATTATAGTTCATCGATTATGGAATTGTAGTTCATCGATTCTGAAATTTTAGTTTATAGATTATGGAATTTTAGTTCATTCATTCTGGAATTTTTAGTTCATAGATTAGATTATGGAATTATAGTTCATCGATTATGGAATTTTAGTTCATATGTTGTTGCTGGGAATCGAACCTGATTTTTTTTTAAGGGGAGACGCGCGTTTTATTAAAACGACGTCGTTTTGGTGCATACGGATGCACAGCATAATTTGCCATAAAATCCTACTTAGCGATGCTTTTGTAGAGACTTATAATTAAGTCTTTATACCATTCATGTTTGGAAACATTTTATTTTGTTTTGATTTGAACCTGTTTAAATTTTTGTAAGAATACCTTGTGTAATGAATTCAATTATAAAGATATTAATATGAGAATTATGCTATATTCATTCAATTATTCTTTTCGATGTTAATTTAAATTGTTTTATATTTGCATCAACCCGTTACAGGGCAGAATGGCCAACCGTACCAGCGGACAATCGTTATGCTGTGGAAGTGATGGAACTATGTCCACCTTGTAAGGTGGACACGGTTCTATGTTCATAATTACTGAACTATATGTTCATAATTATAAAGCTATATATTCATAATTTTTAAATTTTATATTCATAATTATTGAACTCTATATTCACAATTACAGAACTCTATGTTCATAATTACTTAACTATATGTTCATAATTATAAAGCTATATATTCATAATTTTTGAACTTCATATTCACAATTATTAACTGAATCTCTATATTCATAATTACATAATCATATGTTCACAACTCTATGTTCATAATTATAAAACTATATATTCATAATTTCTGAATTATATATTTATAATTATGAACAGTTTTGGAACCGTGTCCACCTTGTTCCACAGCATAATTTGCCCTATTACCCGCCATATTTTATTATTTGCATCAGGAAAAGAATCGCCTACCTGGGTCTATTCTCCGCCAATAATTATATGGCTGCAATCGTTTTACAAATCATTTATCATGTGATAATAGGCTTCTAGTCCATTTTTTTTAAAAAAATAATTTAAGTAATCCTAATTTTACAAGATTAATCCTAAGCTCATAAGACCTCATTTTAGAGTTACTACAGAAATAAACTGTGAGTAGCACAATCAGTTTACCGGTGAAACTTTTATCTTCATGTGCAAACAAGGGATCCATTGAAATTCGAATCCCACACTATTGTTTTCAGTCATGACATCAAGTCAGGTGATAAATCATTATGCTAAGCCACGGGAGGGATAAAGATATGGAATACCAAATTTAGCATCTTGTGATCGACATATTTTTAAAACATGAGGTTAGTTACTAATATAAAAAAAAAAAAAAAGATTATGCTTTTTGTTATCTGCTATACATTTTGGTATAATGGTAAACACTCCATCCTAACATAATTATTGATTTTTATCAAATCAATATACTCATATCACATATTCTATATTGATTTGATAAAATGATTTATAAAATAAATCGTGTCTTAAAATCAATTATCAATCTACATGTCAAAAATTAATATGAATTAAAAAAAAAAAAAAAAAAAACTAGAAGTACGTGTAATTAAAATCGGTTTTACTTGTGATGCGAAGTTAGGCCATTATTATTGATTCAATTAATTCATATGGGTGGCAGCCCTATATGGCTCTATACAACAAAGTCAAAGTCAAGTATCGTGTGTTGTTGGACATTTTTTATTAAATCTTTTATATTTAAAAAAGAAACACAAACACACAACAGTCAATTACTCAACTGTCGGTTGTTGCCACGGTGACCGTTTATATCCGTTTGGTAAGTATCCGTTTTTATATAGCTGTTGAATTTGGGTGAACAGATTTTATGGTGGCATATTAATTGGTTTGGAATTTTATAAATTATGTATGTTATTTAAATACTAAATATAGTTTTAATAAGGTAAAGATGTCCACAAGAGGTGATTAAGTGTGTAGAGTATGATTTTGTATTAAAAGATTATGAGTTTGATTTTTTTTTTTTAATTCTTTGATGATCTCAGTTTTGCTGAACTAATCTTAAGTTCACAAGAGTTCGATCCTAGAGCTACTACAGAGATAAATCACTAGTCGCGTAATTAGCTCATCGGTCAAATCCTAATTTTCATACGCACACAAGAGATCCAGTCTACACCTTCCATTATCATGAACATTTTCCCATTCATGTTTCTAGTGATATTTGAACCCCCACATTGCCACCTTCAGTCATGACATCAAGCCAGACGACGAACCATACCGTTAAGTCTCGAGGGTAACGAGTTTAATTTTTACCAACACCATCCATAGTGGTTGCAGACCTCACTTCCTGCACCAAAAAAAAAAAAAAAAAAAAAAAAAAATCACTTCCGCCTTTTAAAAACAATCAAGAGTCTTGTTAAACTAAATTGGATTGGAAATGCTCGGATCGCTTTGGTATATTTATAGAGGAATAGTGCTATAATGACCAACAAATTTTTATCATTTGATATTTAAATAATTGATTAAATACGAATAACATATTGTCACATAAGATATTGAAATTTAATATAAAATTTTGGTGCATAAAACATGATCCATGAAGAGTAGTAAACTACTCCTACTTAGAATGATTTATTCTGTCTAATTAAACTAAAAGTGTAATTCGATAGTTGGATTGCGCATTTGTTGTTGTTGTTGTTGTTAATCATGGTTGCAATAGGCGCTAGGCGCTAATCGGGCGGTAGAGTAGCGCCTAGCGCCTAGCGCCTAGACGTCCTAGGCGGTCGCCTAGGCGGCTAACTGAAAAAATGAAAAACAGTGCACGTGTGTAGGTGCATATATGTCATATTATACATACATAGGTGCATATATGTCATATTATACATAGATACATACATACACAGGTGCATATATGTCATATTATACATACATACATACACAGGTGCATATATGTCATATTATATATACATACATACTTACATACATACATTCATACATAGGTGCGTATATATGTCATATAAATGAAAAAAATTAGCAAGGTCGAGTCGGCCGGGTTAACTCGGCTAACTCGACAGAAATTGACGAGTTAACTCGGCGTAATCGGTCGAGTTAGGCGCTAGGCGGCTGAATTAGGCGCTAGGCGGGCGCCTAGGCGGCCGGTCTCCTAGGTGGGAGCCTAGTGTGGAAATCGCCACGGGTTATGAGGACTCGTTTCATGTGATGACGATTACAATCACTATCCCGAGAATATAATATGCGGACATTGAATAAATCTCACTCTTGATGTTTTCTCCGATATGATGGTCTTCATTCCCTACTCATGGCTAATGCACCAAGGGTTATGAGGACTCGTTTCATGTGATGACTTTTGTTTTAAATTGTTATTTTAATTCATTATATACAAAAATAAAACAAAAAAAAAATATTAATTTACTATTTATAAAATATGTAACATTGAAGTGAATACGTATAACAAGTATTTGATTTATAATAGATCAGTAAATGATACTCGTAATAAATGTTTAAAAAATTCCACTTGCAATGAGGTATATATTCTTTCACATATAATCTTCATCAATACATGTAAATTATATTACTTATCACTTGTCATGCATGTTTACGTTTTTGATTTGGTCCGACTAATTAGGTGGGGGAAGGTGTCTTAACCTGTCAATAGATGAACCTAATTTCACCTTATAATTATAAAAAAACGTGGCTTCAAATATTCAGATTTTGGTTTCTACTTTCTAGTTTATAGCCAATAAGAACTTTTGACCTTATGGCATGTGTGAAGGATGACGTAGAACACAACACATGATAGAGTTTTATGTTTTTGGTTAACTCAAAATATCTTGCCAGCAAAAGCAAACTCTCGCCCCAAGGACACCACATTTCAACTTTAAAAAAAAATAATAAAAGAGTGAATCATGATAATTCAACGGTTTTTTAGATGAAAAGATCAAAACTAATATATGGTGTCCACAATAAGCTCACCAAATTAGGTTTAACTCCCATATTGTGGCTGTCAGATCTCAGTTATGGATCCTTGCCCGACTGTCAAGTCTCAGTTATGGATCTTTACCCACAATCTACCACATGATCGAATACCAACTAGTTTTGCTGGCAACCCAAAATATCTAAATTAGGCAACCTATTAATTTGGAACAGTTAGTAATAAGCTATTTCGTCTCACGAATAAATAAAAATCCGTGAGACGGTCTCACACAAATGTAACCCTTGCTACTGTCACACTGCACGGATCTTTGTTCGTGAGACGGGTCGGGTCAAGATGAAATGTATATTTAATATTACATTTTACATATTGACCCGATCCATTTCACGAATAAAGATCCATAAGACGGTCTCACACAAGTGTGATCCTTTGCTAATTAATGCAACTACATAGTTAGGGATTTGGTGCGACCCTAATCAAATCCGAAATTATTTTTTTTTATTGAAAAATTTCATGTTTAAAAAAAATAAAGTGATCGAATTAGTAGAACATAACTTTTTTACATAAAAATCGCGATTTTTATTATTATAAGCAATCTCTCATTTAAACTCGTAGGTTGTATAACTCTAAAAAAAAAAAAAAAAAAAAAAAAAAAAAAAAAAAAAAACCATTAGGACATACATGATTTAATACGTCAAAACAACATATGCTATATAGTGTTACTCTTGTCGATAAAGCAATCAGTGTCTATGAAATTGATGTATTCATCATCATCATCATGTCAATACTTTCATAACATTTTCGTAAACTTTGTGAGTAGGACCGGCGGAGGTTAGGCGGTTGGACAATGTGAATATCAATTCTTTAGAACAATGAAGATCAGAGAATGTTGTAGAATTCTATTTTTTTTCTTTTTAAAAAATGCACAATTATATATATATATATATATATATATATATATATATATATATATATATATATATATATATAGGGTCCGGATCAGGTGAGGACTAATCTAGAGCATTAAATCAGAATGATGTATGATTGAGATTAAAAGAAACAATTCACACGGATTAAGAAAACAAATCCCTTTAAAATATTAAAATATATAAATTTAGGGTAAATCAGTCTTATTAAAAGATGTGCATTCCTATACAAAATGTTGTGCATTCCTATACTGAGTGTTGTGCATCAATAACTTCATTGTTGTGCATTCAAACCCCGCCAAAAAATCATACAGTGAACATCCAATGTTCTACGATGCATTGAACTATGTGCTATAATGCACAACTCCCTAGCCTATAGTGCACAACTTACAACACTAGGTTGCACAATCAGCACACACGAATGCACAATCGTACTACCCAGGCATTTATACATATACACGACAATCCAAATATAGACAATATTATACTCAAAAGAACAAGCGAAAAAAAATAAAAAATACTGATTAGTTTGCATGGGCGAACACTCAATCAATGATGAAGAAATCGCGGCTCCAAATTGCAACGGTGATGATCCAAGAAAATAGGAAACCAATTTGGCCAAGGATTATACATGCGTTCACACTTAAAAAAATAGAAAAAGACACTATTATCCCACTTTAACAAAAAAATCAATCCATGTCATCTCAAGAACTCAAATCTGGACCATCCAAATAAAAAAACAAACGCACAAGATTAGTCTTCACGTCCTCACCTAAGATTAGGTCCTCACCTGATATATATATATATATATATATATATATATATATATGGGCTTCAAGTAAGAACTCTTTGTTAGGTAGGAACATAAGAACTAATCAAATCCATTCAGAATCTCTCAATCAATGGTTAAGATAATTAAACATCTTAGAGCATCTTCTTTACCATAATTAATTAGAAAGGACATGAGTGTAATTCTGTCCAGCTACCAATTAAAATCAAATATTATATTTAGATTTTTTCCAAGATTTTAGGATGACAAAATAAGGGAGGAATTCTATTGATGGTTGATTTTGCATTTTGCGAAAGCGCAGCACCCTCGGGCGATCACCTAACGTCAATTTTCGAAGAGAGACGGCGACCACAAATTAGGTACGACTATTGCTCATAGATGGACAGTGGCGAAACTAATGATTGAATGAAACCCACAAAGGCTAGTGTGAACGGGTGTGGTGTGCTATCTAGTCGCACTGTGTTAGGTTAAATCTCAATCACCATAAACATAAAACATAAAAGTACCTAAATGAACTTAACAACAGCCCTAATCAACTAGTTGAAATGAGCATAGGTAGCTAGCGTTGTTAATCTGCGTCATGGTATTCAATTGCGCTACAGATGTTCTTGGAATGGTGTATGTTAAACTCAACGATCAAAATCTGACACATACAAGTCATACGCAACAAATCAAGGCCCCTAGTATAACCCTTCTGCAAACCACAATCCCATTGATTAACTGATTGCCCCAAGAAAGTCTCCAATTGCCGCATCGCAAAGACGCCACAATCCACCTTGTTACGTGCATTGCGCCACCGCATATGCACCCTTCTAGGAATAAACTTTGAAACGACTGTCCCACACCGTTCGTTAACCGCATCATCAAGGAACACAGGCAATAAATCTTTTTGGCAACATGGTAAAATGATAGAAAACATTAGGAAATGCCAAGAACAACATATTCAAACATTAGGGAAATAAACGTTAGGTGAAAAGTTGGAAAACAACTGCCTGTGCACATTGGCAGAACGGTGTGTGCCAGAACGTGCAACAATACTGATCAGCAGGAAAACACGCAAATCAGGATGATGTGATATCTAGTGTGTGCACATTGGTTAACATGTGTTTGCCAAACCGTGCAGACTTAATTTCTATAAGTACAACTGGCTAAACAAATTAGCTGCGTGTGCATATAGGCAGAACGGTGTGTGCCATAATGTGCAACAATACTGTTCATCAAGAATACACGCAAACCAGGATGATGCGATATCTAGTGTGTGCACATTGGTTAACCTAGGTGTGACAAACCGTGCAGACTTAATTTCTATAAGTACAACTGGCTAAACAAGTTGTAGTGCATCTGTGGTCATGCGTATGTGCCATCTTGAGGAATTATACTCACATGCTTCAACATCACTTTAAAGTTCAATAACAACTCAAATTAAAGAACCAATGGGTGAAATGTGGTTTTGCATTTCAGATGTGGTGAAAAATAAAGTTAGTTTTAAAGTCAATGGGGTCCAAAGAAATTGCATAATGTTAAAAGGAAAAACAGAATAGAGAGATAAGGGAGGAAATGGAGAATCTCTTATTCATTCATTTGTCATTACATATTACAACAATACATATATATAATATACATTTGTAATGGAAGGTAATAATGGTATACATAAATGCGACCATTACATCAATTGCATAATCAATTCATAATGTCCACACTTAACTATATTTATAACACATAAGGATTATATGATACGGTATAGCACAATAAACTAAACATAGACAGAAAGTGATAACCTCTTAAAGCATTAAACAAAAGCTTATCGGTGGTTTCTTGTGATTCCATATGAACAAGATCATGAACTAATGACTTTCCAATTGCTTCTTGCCTTCTTCAATTGGCAACCCCACCAACTCAGCAACTTTCGCATTCCACCCATTTATGCGTCCTTCAGCATCTACAGAAAATATCAGAGTGGTTGCAGTTTCTATCAATCTAACCATTCCTCTGGCAACAAAGTTCAGCTCATCCATTCTTTGCAATTCCAATTCTCCCGGCGGAGCATGCACGACAGCCTTAGAATTGCTTGCCTCAACATGCTTAAAAGAATCGCGTAGAATAAGTTGCAAAGAGTAAATTGCATCCATTTCTGCGTTCTCCCATGGCAAACTACATCTCTTAACTACTTCTAAAAATGCCTTGAATGAATATCAAGGGTGCATCCTGAGAACATATGCATCAAAAAGGGAGAGAGGTAACCGGAATATGTCGTGCAGCAGACGAGAAAGTGAAGGAGTCCTGAATTTGAAACTTTCGTCTCACTTAGAGAAGAATGCCACTATTACGCAAACACATCACCCGCACTGCTGTTGAAAAACCTAAACTACACTTAATTACCTTTAATAAAATTCCACTTACGTAAACTAACATATTAAAACAATTAAAATATGGACCATTGATTAATGAAGATAAAAGACTAAGATTAGTTCCTATGTTCCTACCTAAAGATGGCTTCTTATATGATTGTTAATATATATATATGTAACACCCCATAGAATACATTCTCCCTATATGACCACCGTACTACTTTTGACTCGTTATCCCTGTAATGATTTCTAAGCTTCGGTGAAGAAGCTTCTCGTAAGGGGGGGGGGGGGGGAGAGTGTAACACCCCGTGTTACGGCATTCAATTCTGGATTAATTATTTAATTAATCCCGTTAATAATAATTAAATATGATTTAATTTGGTTAGGTTTCCCTTTAAATAATTAATAAGGTCCACCATGAATCGTGGACCCTTGCCTAAAGTAGAGTTTTAAGCCTATTAGGAATAAAGAAAGTAAACCTTTTACTGGTCAGATTCTAATTAGGAATCCTAGACCTATTTATCTATTAGGAATAAAGGAAGAAGGCCTTTTACTATTCAGATTATGATTAGGATTCTCTTTAATTAATTAATATGGTCCACTATGGACCATGGACCCTTATCCCTAAAACAAGTCCTTAGTCCTATAAGGAATAAATAGGATTAGTAAACCCATACCAGTCAGACCCTAATTAGGACTCTTAAATATATATATATATATATATATATATATATATATATATATATATATAAAAGGACATAGGAGGTACCTAGAAGTCACACCACAATAATCTCTCACCACACAAGAAGTTCCAAGAATTCCTTTAGGAGAAATAAAGAAAGAAGGAATCTTAAAGAAAGACCATTCATAGCCAAGGAAATTAATTAAGGCTAAGAGGTAACCCATGTCTCAACAAAACCTATTTTCCTTGCTATAATTATCTTCTTTGGCCTCCTCTCTATACTTGTGTCTTGATGAATCGCTTATGATATTGATGATGTGTTCTTGATGATTGTGAGATGATTTTATGTGTGATCTTGATGATCTTGATGATGATAAGAGGTTCTTGATGATTGTGTGATGTTCTTGATGAGTCTTGATATTTTGGCAATTAAAAGATGAACTATGATTTTATTGATTTGAATATGATTAGAGCCCTTGGTTAAAATTGGGAATTTCGTATTGTGTTATTCTTAATATAATTGGGTGGGATTTCGCATGTTCGGGTGTTGTTTATGTTTAGAAGTCATAATAGGATATGTGCTATATGATTCTTGCTTTCGATCCGTTAATTGTCTACGTGGTGTCATCAATTGCGTTAAAAAGTGTCTAAGCATGGTTTCGGGTTCCACAACGGATCCCGGGACGTTTATTTTGATAAAGAGTCAGTGGGGGTAGGGGGACCCGCCACCTACCCGCTGCCCGAGAAGGGCGTCGCCGGCAGCGGGCAGGCGACTGCCCGCCGGGCACCCGCTGCCCGGAGACTTGTCGCCGGCGGGCAGCCGGCGGGTGGTCCTCCACCCACCGGCTACCCGCTGGAAATTGTCTAACTCGGGACTCCGGCTTCCCCGTTTGATGTTTCCCCGACCCTCGTGGTGTCCCAACGGACTCTGTTTATCGTGCCTAAGTCTAGTTTGATGTTTCGGGTACCATTCGTAGGATAAATGAGTCTTATATATCGCATGCTAGTTGAATTGGTATCCGGTTGGCCTAGGAGAAAGAAGTATGAACCCCTTAGGATTATTCCTAGTATGTGGATGACCACGCATAAGTTTCGTTATACGTTTTCTCCCCTTTCCCAATGTGTTAATATGGGTTGCATGTGCTTGTTATGTGTTATGTGTGCATGTTACCCCAATTTGGTTGCGATCAAATTGGTTATTCCTGAGCTGCGGTTCAGAAGCTGGCTGCGGTCAGAATTACACTCTTGGGCTGCGGTCCATCGTTTGGTTTCGATCAAACGTTTTACATGAGCTGCGGTTCATATTCCTGGCTGCGGTCAGATGATCACTCTTGGGCTGCGGTCCACTGTTTGGTTGCGATCAAACATTATGATGAGCTGCGGTTCATCGGTCGGTTGCGATCGACCCCTTCGTGTTGCGATACGAGGCAGGGTGCTGCGGGGCCGTGTCAGAGCTATATGCGCTGACCCTCATGTATGGGCATGCGATTGGTCCTGTGGCGCCATCAAAGTGTGCTTGTGTGATGAGATGAATGATGATATAAATGAGATGAAGTGAATCTGTGACCATAAGATATATGCTAGTATCTTTACATGCTTGGTTATAACTGTTGAATGTGCTTATCCCATAGGATATATGCTAGTATCTTTACATACTTGGTTATAACTGTTAAATGTGCTTATCCCTATCTGTCGAGTCTATTCCGGTTTTGAAACTAGAGTTTCCTAGGATATATCTTCCTGCTTCAAAATGACTTTTCTTATATCTATATATATCTATATATAATGTATTTCAACGCGTTGGAGTGGGTTACCAGCATCTCTCGCTGAACAGATATATTTGGCTTTCAGGCACAGACGAGTAGATCCCAAAGCGCGCTAGAAGATCGTGGATTAGATAGATAGTCTTTCCTTTCGGCCTGCGTGCCATAATAACGTATTGAGGATATAAGTTAGTTTAGCCTGTGCATCTGAGTTCTCCAGCTCAGATGTGGCATAGCACCCCGTACACTTGTGATTAGTATTACTCTGTTTGGGATTTTATGAGAAATTACCTTTATTATATAAGTTTTAAAAGTTTCAAAATTTCGGGGTGTTACAGTTGGTATTAGAGCCTAAGTTTGACCCTAGGATAAGACTCTTAAGACCAGACTTTAGGGCAATAGGCTTGAACTCTAGGTATTTAGGAACATAGGATTCAGGAATCTTAAGACGCGCGGTAAGATTGTGAAACCTACACATAACCTCCCTTCACTTTATCCCTCCCTAATTTAAAAAGAACTCCCCCTACGCTTACCACACCAAGGTAAGGGTGCAGCACACTGACTCATCATTACAATAAATATTGGCCCTGAAAACCAGCAGCATGGCACCAACAAGAAGTCAGTCAAGGACCCCACACTCCTCGAAGAATGGATCCGAACCTTCAACAAAATCCTCGGGTTAGTGGAATGCCCAGAGGAATGCAGCGTAGAGATAGCCTCGTTCCACTTCAGACACGAGGCCGATCTTTGGTAAATCCACGAAGAACCCACTTATGGGCAACAACCGGGGGTTCAACTGGGAGTTCCTAGGAGCACGGCTACGAGGACGATTCCACCCCGCACCCGTAAGGGCAACCATGTACGAGGTCCATCGTTTGGTTGCGATCAAACGTTTTACATGAGCTGCGGTTCATATTCCTGGCTGCGGTCAGATGATCACTCTTGGGCTGCGGTCCACTGTTTGGTTGCGATCAAACATTATGATGAGCTGCGGTTCATCGGTCGGTTGCGATCGACCCCTTCGTGTTGCGATACGAGGCAGGGTGCTGCGGGGCCGTGTCAGAGCTATATGCGCTGACCCTCATGTATGGGCATGCGATTGGTCCTGTGGCGCCATCAAAGTGTGCTTGTGTGATGAGATGAATGATGATATAAATGAGATGAAGTGAATCTGTGACCATAATATATATGCTAGTATCTTTACATGCTTGGTTATAACTGTTGAATGTGCTTATCCCATAGGATATATGCTAGTATCTTTACATACTTGGTTATAACTGTTAAATGTGCTTATCCCTATCTGTCGAGTCTATTCCGGTTTTGAAACTAGAGTTTCCTAGGATATATCTTCCTGCTTCAAAATGACTTTTCTTATATCTATATATATCTATATATAATGTATTTCAACGCGTTGGAGTGGGTTACCAGCATCTCTCGCTGAACAGATATATTTGGCTTTCAGGCACAGACGAGTAGATCCCAAAGCGCGCTAGAAGATCGTGGATTAGATAGATAGTCTTTCCTTTCGGCCTGCGTGCCATAATAACGTATTGAGGATATAAGTTAGTTTAGCCTGTGCATCTGAGTTCTCCAGCTCAGATGTGGCATAGCACCCCGTACACTTGTGATTAGTATTACTCTGTTTGGGATTTTATGAGAAATTACCTTTATTATATAAGTTTTAAAAGTTTCAAAATTTCGGGGTGTTACAGTTGGTATTAAAGCCTAAGTTTGACCCTAGGATAAGACTCTTAAGACCAGACTTTAGGGCAATAGGCTTGAACTCTAGGTATTTAGGAACATAGGATTCAGGAATCTTAAGACGCGCGGTAAGATTGTGAAACCTACACATAACCTCCCTTCACTTTATCCCTCCCTAATTTAAAAAGAACTCCCCCTACGCTTACCACACCAAGGTAAGGGTGCAGCACACTGACTCATCATTACAATAAATATTGGCCCTGAAAACCAGCAGCATGGCACCAACAAGAAGTCAGTCAAGGACCCCACACTCCTCGAAGAATGGATCCGAACCTTCAACAAAATCCTCGGGTTAGTGGAATGCCCAGAGGAATGCAGCGTAGAGATAGCCTCGTTCCACTTCAGACACGAGGCCGATCTTTGGTAAATCCACGAAGAACCCACTTATGGGCAACAACCGGGGGTTCAACTGGGAGTTCCTAGGAGCACGGCTACGAGGACGATTCCACCCCGCACCCGTAAGGGCAACCATGTACGAGGTCCATCGTTTGGTTGCGATCAAACGTTTTACATGAGCTGCGGTTCATATTCCTGGCTGCGGTCAGATGATCACTCTTGGGCTGCGGTCCACTGTTTGGTTGCGATCAAACATTATGATGAGCTGCGGTTCATCGGTCGGTTGCGATCGACCCCTTCGTGTTGCGATACGAGGCAGGGTGCTGCGGGGCCGTGTCAGAGCTATATGCGCTGACCCTCATGTATGGGCATGCGATTGGTCCTGTGGCGCCATCAAAGTGTGCTTGTGTGATGAGATGAATGATGATATAAATGAGATGAAGTGAATCTGTGACCATAAGATATATGCTAGTATCTTTACATGCTTGGTTATAACTGTTGAATGTGCTTATCCCATAGGATATGTGCTTATCCCAAAGTATGTAAAGGGCAACCATGTACGAGGAAATTCTCCACCTGAAACAAGGGGTGACCACCGTCAGGGAATACCACAAACAATTCCTCCAGCCGGCTCGTTTCGCACCTGAATTAGATCCTACAGAAACAACCAAGATAAAGAAGTCTGTGACAGACCACCAACTACGAAACCCAGAAGGCCCTAATTGTAAGCAAACCCCGAACCCCTAACGAAGCCTACACCAATGCTGCCGACCTCTATCGAATCCAACTTCTACAAATCGGAAATTCAGGAACAAACCCGAAAGAAGAAGTAACAGAAGAGGGAGACCACTTGTAAAGAGAACTGGGAACGCCAATTAAATGCAAGGAAGTAAAGTAGTACATAAACAACATCTTTTCTTAATCGTTAGCACAAATTATCGAAAAGGGCTCGATATGACAAGAAGAGGCAACAGACGCGTGGAAAGTATTATACAACTAAAGCTTCCCTGCAATAACGGTCTTACCTTGGAACAAGGACCTTGATGGTTTTAAGGCTCCGTAAGAAGTGCATGTGACACACAAAATCGCCAAAACACCATGCGACGTCGTGGGCAGTCAATCAAATGCATTCCAAGGAAGAGAAATGCATCACCAAGCACTTGGTCACCAAAGGATTGAACAAAGAGCGAGCGACAAGCCGAACTCCAAGAAAAACCAAGAAGGCTTATCATTAATCAAGCAAGGAAAAGACAAAGTTGGCTTATGACCAACTACCCGGTGAAGATGACGAGGTTGCTAATTGGAAACCGGACCCGACCTACTGAGCGGAAAGAGCATACGAGAGTCTTGACTCATCTAGAACTCGTGCTTAAGGATCAATAACACTGTACGATGGGTCATCCTATGTATTCGAATCCCTTTTATTGTGCACATAGGCATGAGGCTTGTCGGGACGTGAATCTGTGCATTCTTGAGATTTTTTCCGAAGGAATTCACTCTCCCTAGTCACCTTTCTGCGGGTCCCCAACGGGACCTTGATGGGACCCTAACGGGTCCTTGACGGGACCTTGGCGGGACCTTGACGGGGCCTTGACAGGAGCTTGGCAGGCGGACGACAGCCCACCTCGCGCCCACTAGTATAATGTGCTGATTTCTTAACTCCTCGTTTTATTGATTCATGGCGCACTTGTGTGCCTCGATTGATGAACGCAAGTCTTGGGTAAGGAACCATGGGTTGCCCAAACATGGCTTCCTCGGTAAAAGACCTTGACACGTTAGACACCGTTGGAAAAGCACGACTAATTGCATTACACGTGAAGTTGAAGTTGGACTCTACGATGCAACCGACTAGGGATGATTGACGTGAAGGATTGTGCAAACCAAGGAGGCGAGTTGGGAACTCGTGCTAAGGAATCACAAAGGCCTTAAAAGTCAAAATGCTAAGGATGGACCGGGACTCCCTCAAACCATGGATATCGTTCAAGCAAATCAGAGGGCTCCTTACAAATTGTATGAAATCAAGAACGACGTAGTCCGTGGTGCTAGGCAAAAAGTAAAAGAGCACATTTGTGCCAAAGCCTCAAGGGTTATTAAGGACCCACAAGGAAATGAGATGACTCGTAAAATCACCGAGTCATTCCACAACGAGATTAGGTAACCAGCTGCGCTTCAAGAAGAAAAAGAGCATGCAAGGGCACCTTCATCATTAAATGTAACACAAAAGGGCACAACAAGCCGAACCTCGGGGAAGTCATGAAGTCTTACTAAGAATTTCATTCACTAAAGAGGAGATGAAATTCAATAAGAAGAGAAAGTCAACCCAAAGTTTATCGACTCCCAAGAGACTTTGGAAAGAATTTGGGAAGTGCGCCCTATAAGATTGGCTTGGTTGACCAAACTTGGTCAAGACCTTGGACGCATTAAAGAAGTAAGTATTAAATCATCGCAGGAGATTCCCTCAAGATAGAAAAGAAGGATGAAACTTAAGCTTGGGAAGCAAGTTCCGACAAGGATCTTAAAGAAAAGCAAGTGCCAACACCAAAGGAGAAGGATCATCAGTTCATCAATACGTCGTGATCAAAGCATCAAACCAGAATAGTCACTGGAATCGAGAACCCTTAACCCATCCTAGCCGAATCCCTTTCCCTCCCTTGGACAACCGAGCCCCTACTTATTGCAAAACCCTTTCTACCCTTCAAACCCCATTTTAACGATTCCATACAAGGTAGCAACCTCACCTCCTAAAGTTGCAAACCTTGAAAATTTTGATCCTCATTCCTAAATTCACTTTGTCCTAAAAGTTTGAAACCCACTCTCTTAATCCATTTAACCCAATCGTTCCCAAAAACCCAGTACACATAGATATACAATTATATATTCTCCCCATAGAATACATTCTCCCTATATGACCACCGTACTACTTTTGACTCGTTATCCCTGTAATGATTTCTAAGCTTCGGGGAAGAAGCTTCTCGTAAGGGGGGGGGGGGGGAGAGTGTAACACCCCGTGTTATGGCCTTCAATCCTGGATTAATTATTTAATTAATCCCGTTAATAATAATTAAATATAATTTAATTTGGTTAGGTTTCCCTTTAAATAATTAATAAGGTCCACCATGAATCGTGGACCCTTGCCTAAACTAGAGTTTTAAGCCTATTAGGAATAAAGAAAGCAAACCTTTTACTGGTCAGATTCTAATTAGGAATCCTAGACCTATTTATCTATTAAGAATAAAGGAAGTAGGCCTTTTACTATTCAAATTATGATTAGGATTCTCTTTAATTAATTAATATGATCCACTATGGACCATGGACCCTTATCCCTAAAACAAGTCCTTAGTCCTATAAGGAATAGGATTAGTAAACCCATACCAGTCAGACCCTAATTAGAACTCTTAAATATATATATATATATATATATATATATATATATATATATATATATAAGGACATAGGAGGTACCTAGAAGTCACACCACAATAATCTCTCACCACACAAGAAGTTCCAAGAATTCCCTTAGGAGAAATCAAGAAAGAAGGAATCTTAAAGAAAGACCCTTCATAGCCAAGGAAATTAATTAAGGCTAAGAGGTAACCCATGTCTCAACAAAACCTATTTTCCTTGCTATAATTATCTTCTTTGGCCTCCTCTCTATACTTGTGTCTTGATGAATCGCTTATGATATTGATGATGTGTTCTTGATGATTGTGAGATGATTTTATGTGTGATCTTGATGATCTTGATGATGATAAGAGGTTCTTGATGATTGTGTGATGTTCTTGATGAATCTTGATATTTTGGCAATTAAAAGATGAACTATGATTTTATTGATTTGAATATGATTAGAGCCCTTGGTTAAAATTGGGAATTTCGTATTGTGTTATTCTTAATATAATTGGGTGGGATTTCACATGTTCGGGTGTTGTTTATGTTTAGAAGTCATAATAGGATATGTGCTATATGATTCTTGCTTTCGATCCGTTAATTGTCTACGTGGTGTCATCAATTGCGTTTAAAAGTGTCTAAGCATGGTTTCGGTTTCCACAACGGATCCCGGGACGTTTATTTTGATAAAGAGTCAGTGGGGGTAGGTGGGGGTAGGGGGACCCGCCACCTACCCGCTACCCGAGAAGGGCGTCGCCGGCAGCGGGCAGGCGACTGCCCGCCGGGCACCCGCTGCCCGGAGACTTGTCGCCGGCGGGCAGCCGGCGGGTGGTCCTCCACCCACCGGCTACCCGCTGGAAATTGTCTAACTTGGGACTCCGGCTTCCCCGTTTGATGTTTCCCCGACCCTCGTGGTGTCCCAACGGACTCCGTTTATCGTGCCTAAGTCTAGTTTGATGTTTCGGGTACCATTCGTAGGATAAATGAGTCTTATATATCGCATGCTAGTTGAATTGGTATCCGGTTGGCCTAGGTGAAAGAAGTATGAACCCGTAAGGATTATTCCTAGTATGTGGATGACCACGCATAAGTTTCGTTATACGTTTTCTCCCCTTTCCCAATGTGTTAATATGGGTTGCATGTGTTTGTTATGTGTTATGTGTGCATGTTACCCCAATTTGGTTGCGATCAAATTGGTTATTCCTGAGCTGCGGTTCAGAAGCTGGCTGCGGTCAGAATTACACTCTTGGGCTGCAGTCCATCGTTTGGTTGTGATCAAACGTTTTACATGAGCTGCGGTTCATATTCCTAGCTGCGGTCAGATGATCACTCTTGGGCTGCGGTCCACTGTTTGGTTGCGATCAAACATTATGATGAGCTGCGGTTCATCGGTCGGTTGCGATCGACCCCTTCGTGTTGCGATACGAGGCAGGGTGCTGCGGGGCCGTGTCAGAGCTATATGCGCTGACCCTCATGTATGGGATGCGATTGGTCCTGTGGCGCCATCAAAGTGTGCTTGTGTGATGAGATGAATGATGATATAAATGAGATGAAGTGAATCTGTGACCATAAGATATATGCTAGTATCTTTACATGCTTGGTTATAACTGTTGAATGTGCTTATCCCATAGGATATATGCTAGTATCTTTACATACTTGGTTATAACTGTTAAATGTGCTTATCCCTATCTGTCGAGTCTATTCCGGTTTTGAAACTAGAGTTTCCTAGGATATATCTTCCTGCTTCAAAATGACTTTTCTTATATCTATATATATCTATATATAATGTATTTCAACGCGTTGGAGTGGGTTACCAGCATCTCTCGCTGAACAGATATATTTGACTTTCAGGCACAGACGAGTAGATCCCAGAGCGCGCTAGAAGATCGTGGATTAGATAGATAGTCTTTCCTTTCGGCCTGTGTGCCATAATAATGTATTGAGGATATGAGTTAGTTTAGCCTGTGCATCTGAGTTCTCCAGCTCAGATGTGGCATAGCACCCCGTACACTTGTGAAGAGTATTACTCTGTTTGGGATTTTATGAGAAATTACCTTTATTATATAAGTTTTAAAAGTTTCAAAATTTCGGGGTGTTACAATATATATATATATATATATATATATATATATATATATATATATATATATACACACACACACACACACACACACACACACACACACTCTCTCTCTCTCTCTCTCTCTCTCTCTCTCTCTCTCTCTCTCTCTCTCTCTCTCTCTCTCTCTCTCAGTCTATATATGTAAAACACATATTAGAAAATAAAAGACAAAAAAAAAAAAAAACTGTAGTTTGTTAGCCAGGATTGAACACCTATGGAAAGATCATTAAAGAAGTATAGATACCAAATATGAATCCCTCACTTTGTTGGAAAAAATAGCTTAAATGGTATAAAATGTCATTATAAGTGGTTACTTTGTGGTACAATTATATGTGGAGTCCACTTACGATGTGGGTCGGGTCAAAGTGGATTCGGGTTCTTCGTAGTGAGACCAAGAGATTGATATATTGTACGCTCAAAACGGATAATATGTGAATGAGAAATTGATTCCCAAACTGACCCATTTGAGTTGGAAAAATGAAGGGAAAAAGTAGCTTTTGTCCTACATTGGTTTGGGAAGTGAGTTTGCACCACTATTTATACAAGAACCTTTCTAAATTTTATTGAATTGTATAGCATAGAGGCTCTCTCTTGCACGCATGGGGTGCAAATCAAATCTCAAAATGAGTTTTGAAAGGCTTGACTCGTGTACGCTGGCACCTGCGTGCACGAGTCTCATTCGTCCAATTTACGCTAGCACCTGCGGGCACGAGTCTCATTCGTCCAAAAATTGGCTGGCCTGATTTCCGTACGTCGTGTTCGGTTCGACCAACTTACAACTCTTGCTGAGTTCGTGGTTCGGTTCGACCAGAGTTGTTGTCGGCTTAGGACGAATTGATGGTTCTGACAGCCAAGATTTTCGTGCGTCGTGTTCGCCAACTGACAACTCTTGCTGAGTTCGTGGTTCGGTTCGACCAGAGTTGTTGTCGGCTTAGGACGAATTGATGGTTCTGACAGCGATCGTTTTGCAATTAAATTCACCAGTTACGGAATTAATTCCAATTTCGAATTAAATCCCAGATAATGGCCTGCTGTTCATCCTCAAACCCTATATAAGCAGTGGCTTCAAACCCTATATAAGCAGTGGTAGAGTAGAAGGTTTTGACACACTAAAAAATCTTGTTTTTCTTTCTCGAAATTCTGCTTCTACTCCAGTCTTGCCCATTGTGTTCTTGCGTTGCTCTTGTTCGTTGGATTCTTTGTTTGGGTGTTCAAACATTGAACCGTAGTACGTTTTGTCCTGGGAAACCTAGGCTACAACACTCCTAGCACTTTGGGAGGTAGCAAATAAGGTTTTAAGGAAAGAGTTTTTCGCTCGGCTCGTGCTAACCACCAGCCCGAATCCTCCCTTCGTCCTTCCCATAATTTCCATAAAATAATAATCCTTTTTCATAGGATTATTATTGGGTTTTTCAAAATTTTTTTCCTACAGTCTTAAAACCTTAACTACCCCTTTTCCGTGTTTTTCTCTAATTTCCTTGAAGAAATGGAGAACCCCATACTGCCAATTCATGGGGGAGGAAAATGTTGTTGAGAACAACAATGGTGGGAGAGGCAACAACGTTGCACATTCCCAGGCACCACTAGTGAACGTAGGTTCACAAGATGGTGGGAGCACCGATGGGTACATCCCCACGATGCGGGTAACTACGGTACCAAGTGGTTCGGCTGAAAGACCGGAGAAGTTCACCAGTATCGGATCGAACTTCAAGAGGTGGCAGCAAAAGATGTTGTTCTACCTTTCAACTCTCGGCTTGGCACGGTTCTTAACCGAGAAGGTTCATGAGTTGAAGGAACAAGATGCCCAACCCGTGATGGCAGTTGGCTATTGGAAGGATTCTGACTTCTTATGCCGTAACTACTTCTTGCACGGATTGTGTGATGCATTACACGATGTATATCGAAAAATTAGCACAACGAGAGCGCTATGGGAAGCCTTGGATCATAAGTATAGAAGCGGGGATGCTGGCGCAATGAAATTTGTGGTTAGCTGATTCCTTGACTTCTAAATGGTTGATTCCAAGACCGTGCTAAGTCAGGTAGAAGATTTGCAATTAATCTTTGACAAAATCTGTGACGAACACATGGTGCTGAGTGAAACATTCCAAGTGGGATTAGTGATCCACTTGTTGCCTCCAAGATGGAAAGACTTCAAGAACTACCTTAAGCACAAGCGAAAGGAAATGAACCTGGAGGACCTGATCTAGCGACTCAGAATTGAGGAGGGGAGCAGGAAGAATGACAGGAAGGGTCCTGTCATTGATGGCGCTAAAAGCTCCAAAAGGAACAAGAAGGACAAGCAGATGCTTGGTCCGAAGGGAGGCGTTACCGAGATTAAGTTTCATGGTAAATGCTTCAATTGTGGCAAGCCTGGCCACAAATCTTATGATTTCAAGGTTCCAAGGAAAAAGAACATGAGTTCTGAAGCCAACGTTGTTGGAGAAAGCAGTCAGAAGGAGGCCGAGATTAGCCTTTCGGCCATGGTGACAGAGGTGAACCTTGTGGGCTCTAACCAACGCGAGTGGTTCATCGACACTGGTGTAACAAGGAATTTGTGTTGCAACCGAGAGATGTTCAACACCTTTTAGACCGTTGAGGGTGAGAAGGTGTGGATGTGAAACTCTGTTCAGTTTGCTGTGGAAGGCATGTGCAAGGTGGTTCTGAAGATGACTTCCAGGAAGGAATTGACGTTGAACAATGTAACGTGCTGTATGTTTCGGAGCTGCGAAAGAATCTGGTGTCTGGCTCGTTGCTGAACAAACATGGTTTCTGCATGGTGTTCGAGTCAGACAAGGTAGTTTTGTCTAAACTAGGAATGTTTGTTGGTAAATGTTATGAAACTTATGGGCTTTTTAAGCTCAGTGTAATGACTGTTATCAATAAAAGCAAAGTTAATTCTGTTTACTTGCTTGAGTCTTCCAATTTGTGGCATGGTAGACGACTAGGTCATGTTAATTTTAATTCTATGCGTAGATTAATTAGCATGAACCATATTCCAATGTTTCAAATTAACACAAATAACGAGTGTGAAATTTGTGTTGAGGCAAAACTAACTAGGCAAACTAAACCACAAGAATTAATGCATAGTGATTTGTGCGTTTTTAGATCGATACAAATAAGGGGTGGTAATAAGTATTTTATCGCGTTTATCGATGATAACACACCTTATTGCTATTTGTATTTGCTAAAGAGCAAAGACGAAGCCTTAGAAAAATTCGTTCTTTATAAGAATGAAGTTGAAAACTAATTTAATCGTAAGATTAAGAAGGTTAGAAGCGATAGAGGTGGTGAGTATCAAGCACCAATCGCTGACTTCTATGCAAGTGTAGGAATTATACACGAGTGTACGGCACCTTACGCACCTCAATCGAATAGTGTTGCCGAATGTAAGAATCGTACATTGAAAGATATGATGAATGCGATGCTTATAAGTTCGGGCCTACCTCAAAACATGTGGGGTGATGCGATTTTGACAATTAACTACCTTTAAAATAAAGTACCCCGCAAGAAGCTCGATAAGACTCCTTATGAGCTGTGGAACGGTAGGAAACATTCCTACCAGCACCTGAAAGTGTGGAGGTGTCTTGCCAAAGTTTTGGTGCCAACACCTAAGAAAATAAAGATAGGTCCTAAGACGGTGGAATGTATCTTTATTGGATATGCACATAACAGTAGTGCTTATCGGTTCTTAGTACACGAGTCCCATAATCCAGACGTACATAAGAACACGATAATAGAATCAAGGAATGCATCATTTGGTCCTGATTTTCTAACTTACTTGTTAGAGTATGAGTCTAGTACTCTTAACTTGTTTATTAGAAAATGAACCCGACTTTCTATCTTGTTTGATAGAAAATGACCTTCGAACGTATGTAGAAGTTGTGACTTCTACGGAAGGACCAATGTGGATAAAGGCTATAAAGAGTGAAGTGGATTCTATTCTTCAGAATCACACTTGGGAACTTGTTGATTTTCCTCCGGGTATTAAACCCTTAGGATCCAAATGGGTCTTTAAAAGGAAGATGAAACCAGATGGTTCCATTGAGAAGTATAAGGTTAGGCTTGTAATCCAGGGTTACAAGTAACGCGAGGGCCTTGATTACTTCGACATGTATTCTCTCGTGACGAGAATAAATTCCATTAGGATGATACTTGTCATAGTCGCGTTGTGGAATTTGGAAGTCCATCAAATGGATGTAAAAACCGCTTTCTTAAATGGCGAGTTATATGAAGAAATCTATATGGAACAACCTGAAGGGTTTGTTGTTCCAGGCCAAGAAAAGAAAGTGTGTAGATTGGTTAAATCGCTATATGGTTTAAAATAAGCGCCTAAGCAATGACACGAGAAGTTTGACCACGCGATATAAACTAATGGGTTTAAAATAAACGAAAGTGACAAGTGTGTCTACGTTAAGGAAACGATAGACGGGTATGCCATTCTTTGTTTATACGTAGATGATATTACTCATCATTGGTAGTAACTATCAGATGATCAAATATACCAAAAACATGTTAAATGCAAGATTTGACATGAAGGATATGAGTTTGGCCGATTTAATCATCGGGATTAAAATCATTAGAAAACCTGATGGTCTTGTGTTGAGCCAATCACATTATATTGATAAAATCCTTGCAAAATTTAACAACGATGATGATCAATTGGCTAGGACATCGTTTGATACAAACGTTCATTTAACCAAGAACCACGAAGAGTGTATTTCTCAAGTAGAATATGCTCGGGTTATTGGTAGGTTCATGTATCTTATGAGCTTTACTAGGCCGGATATTTCCTTTGCGGTTAGTAAACTCAGTAGATATACGAGTAACCCCGGTGCTATGCACTGGAAGGCAATAGTAAAGGTTATGAGATACTTGAGGTATACTCGTGACCTTAGACTGCACTATGGGAGATATCATGTTGTACTTGAAGAGTATAGCGACGCTAATTGGATATCTGATATTAAGGACTCTAAGTCCATGAGTGGCTACGTGTTTACACTAGCCGGTGCATGAAAATCCTCTAAACAAACAGTGATAGCTAGATCCACGATGGAATCTGAGCTAATAGCCTTGGACAAAGGTTGTGAAGAGGCTGAATGGCTACGACATCAACTAGTCTTTCATATCCATCATCCACGTGTCCCACGCATGCTGGAAGGGTCGATTACCCCTCCACACCATACTGCACTATTCCGAACACCACAATGCATTGCATCGCACCCCCTCAGGAACAAGGGCACCATTGAAGTGTCCGGGGGCGAACCACCCCGCCCGGCCACGCCATGGTCTGAGATGGTCGGCCGGCCAATGGCCGGTGGTCAAAGCTGCCAGCCCAAAACTGAAGGATAAATATTAGGTATTGCACTTCAAGATACAAGAGTTGGTGTGGCTTGGTGGGTTAAGCCTTGCATGTTATACTAGAGGTCTTAGGATTAACCTTTGTTGGTAGCATTTTAACATATTTTATAAAAATATTGGCTTTGAAGTGTTCTTAAAAACAACAACGGTTATATAAAATGTAGGATAAATACTGTGTCGCGCTTTAGTATAGAAGAGTTTTTGTGGCTTGGTGGGTTGAGCCTTGTGAGCTATGTTGGATGTTTTAGGTTTGACTCTTGCTGGCAACATCTTAACCTATTTTATAAAACAATTGTCTTTATAAAATAATAATGCGCAAAGACAACGGTTATTTGTAGTGTTATGTATTCAAATACGCTTAAAGACAACATACCAAAGACAACGATTAAATAAAATCGTTGTCTTAAAAAAAGAACGTGCAACGACAACGGTTTTTTTTAAAAAAAAATCGTTGTCTTTGTAGTGTTGTGTATTCAAGTGCTATTAAAGACAACACACAAATGACAACGGTTAAATAAAACTGTTGTCTTTTAAAAAATAATAATGCACAAAGACAACGGTTTTTTATATAACCGTTGTGTCACACCCCGTAATCCAGATTCAATTATGGGATTAATTAAGTAATTAATCCTAAACCAATTGGTGTTTTAATTCCTAAAAATCCTGAAAATTCAATAGTCGGGGACTAATAATTTACTAGTCAACCCCAAAGTCAAGGTTGTACCTTAAGCTTTGTAAGGAGTTCCCTTGTTCCCTTACACCTCTTCATTTTAGTAAGGGTATTCATGACTTTTCACCTTGTGTTAGTAATGCAAGCTAACCTAGTAGACAATTCTCATTTCTCTCCTTACACTTCCCAAACTTTAGCTCTATCTTCTCTTTAAAAAGGTAGATAGCTTTTCTTCCAAGCCAAGTTGAAGCCTTGTCAAATCTTCAAGAATTGTCTCCAAGATTCTACCTTTCATACATTTGGGCATCTAGGAGGGTAAGATCTATGTTCATCTTGTGTTTTTAGGGTTTTCTTAGGTGTCTTTTCTTAAAGATAGAATCTTTATGATCTTTTGGTGTGTTCTTGAAGTGGGTTTGGAAAGTGAGCCTTATTAGGAGCTTGGTGAAGTGTTAAGTGAAGGTTTTTGTCTACAAGAGGTAACCCATGCTCTACAAAATCTATTTTGCTTACCTATATGATGATTTCTTGGATTCTACATGTGTTTTGCTATGAAATGTGAGTGTTTATGCATTGTCTTGTGAAAATGCATATCTAGAGCTTGTGTTTAGGGTTCTTGTATGCCATTGCTTGGCTATTCCTTTGATTCAAGTCATTTTGTTGTATTTGGTGAGATTTGGCATGTTTTGGACTTGAATTTGAGCTTGGTGTTGAAAATCCCCGAAGGGATTATTTTGGGCACAGGAGTGTACCCGCAGGCGGAACTGCGGGTAGGCGTCCACCCGCCGCCCCACCCGCGGGGAACGTGGCTTGTTGGTGTTGGTACCCGCGGGCAGAACCGCGGGTAGGGGCCTACCCGTGGGTCCACCCGCGGGGTACATGGTGTGGTTTGGCGGGGATTTGTTCCCCATGATTCTTTTGACTCGGTATTTGGTCTTTTGACTTCCCGATGTTATTTTATGGAACTATTTGAGTGTCTTCTTGATGTTTCGTATGTCTAGAACTATATGGTAGGAATCCATGTAGGTTTTGGTGTCTTGAATCGTGCTAAGTGTTCAACATTGTGTTTCGTTGAACCGTGATGAGTCTTGTGTGTTCTTCGGAACTACGTTTGGTTTACCCATTTGGTGAGCATGCTAGTTCGGTGTTTAAATGCTAGCGTGTGTGTTGTTTGTACCTTCCTATCGTTGATGATAACTTGTGTTATTCATCGTTGTGGTTGGACTGTGATCCATTCCTTGATTGAGTATGGTTTCATATCTTCGTTGCGATCCGTTGATTGATTCCTGTTGAGGTGTGGTGTGTTTGGCTTTACCTGGATTGCACGATTAGTGGTATGGGACACTAGTCACCAAGGTATTGCAGTGATCCTCGTGGTGGCCATGATGTGATTATGGAGTTTGTGGCCTTTGTGTAAGGTTCACGTATTTATTTATGGGATAACATGTGTTATCCAGGGCATGTGTTGCCATGTGTGATCGGTACCCTCGTGTACTATGAAATTGGTGGTTTTGTTGGCGGTCGTTGGCGGATGGGGACGACGGTCCTCGGAGGGAAAATGTTGGACTTGGTGTACAGGGGTCCTGGAGGTAATGGTTGGAACTAGACATAAGGTTGGGGGTAGCCATAAGGTTGGAACCGGGCATAAGGAAGGCATATCAACTCATGATGGGTGATGTCACGAGGGCTTGTGTAGCCGTTGTTGTGAGTTCTTTTCTTGTGACGTGTGTTGTCACAAAGGCATGTGTTGCCTTGGCATGTGTTGCCATTGGTTGTGTCCTTATTCTTTTGAGTTGTGTATGCCGGGTGTTAATCTATTGTGTGATGATAGATTATACCTTGAGTCGTCCTTACGAGTTGTTGTTGTCCTTTGTGGTCTTGGGATGTGTTCCCTTATCTTGTTGTGAGTGCTTTGAGTCTTGTGATGACCTAGGCTCTTGGTTTTGAACTTATATATATGTATTCCGTTTCGCAAATGGCTTTACAACGTATATGTTATCTATGTATGATATTTTACATGTATTGGTGGGTTACCAGCATTATTCGCTAACCGGGCGTCGTCCCATCTTTTATGTGTTTCTTTCAGGTAATGTTTAGACGAGAGCGCAGTATAGTGCCAGCTAGTGTAGCTCCTTTCTTATGTTTTGTGGCCTGTGAGCCCAGTTTAGACTTAGTACGCTGAACATGTATGGTTTTAGATGTTGAATTATGCAGATGTTAGCCTGTGCGTTCATCTCTAGATGAGCGTGGCATAGCACCCCTTTTACTTCCAGTTTATATATTCATCTTTCAGTCTTCCACTGTGTTTGATGTTTGATTAGATATCTGCATATTTAAGGCTTTAAATTGCTTGGAAAATTAGGGGGTGTTACACGTTGTCTTTGTAGTGTTGTGTATTCAAGTATGCTTAAAAACAACATACCAAAGACAACGGTTAAATAAAACTGTTGTCTTAAAAAAATAAAGAACGTGCAACAACAACGGTTTTATAAAACTGTTGTTGTTGTAGTGTTGTGTATTCAAGTGCTATTAAAGACAACACACAAATGACAACGGTTAAATAAAACCGTTGTCTTTTAAAAAATAATAATGCGCAAAGACAACGATTTAAAAAAACCGTTGTCTTTGTAGTGTTGTTTATTCAAGTACACTTAAAGACAACATATCAAAGACAACAGTTAAATAAAACCGTTGTCTTAGAAAAAAAATGCCCATAGACAACGGTTTTTTAAAATGGTTGTTGTTGTCGTGTTGTCTTTTCTCAAATTGCACAAAGACAACACACTTATAACAACGGTTAAGTAAAAACCGTTGTCTTTAACAAAAGTGTTGCGTCAAAGACAACGGTTTTGGACCAAACTGTTGTCTTTTATACAAAAGAAAACACTTTTGTTAAAAACTGTTGTCTTTGTAGTGTTGTCTATGTGCATTTTTCTTGTAGTGCATTTTCTTGAGGATATTCCTAATTGGGAAAAACTTGTACCTCCAATATGTGTGCATTGCGATAGTAAAGTCACAATTGGGAGAGTACAGAGTCACATGTATAATGGTAAGTCCAGACATATGCGTCGTAGACATAATACCATTAGACAACTTGTCACAATGGGTGTTGTCTCGATTGACTACGTAAAGTCAAAAGACAATATAGCGGATCCGCTAACCAAAGGGTTAGGCAAAGAATTTGTGGAGAAGCTGACACGAGGAATGGGTCTAAAGCCCTTGGAATAAAAGTTCTATAGTGGATACCCAACCTAGCTGGCACCTAGGATCAATGGGACAACTAAATTATGGAACGAAGCGTGTCACTGTAGGGGTCTCAACTCTCTACCATTCCTCGTTAGAACAGTGATTCCCATACGAGGTTAGCACGTTGATGCTTTGATGTTTCGAATGTCGGTTGACATGTGTGAGTATGCGGGATACTCGGAAAAGAATTACCTATGTGAGAGAAGTGAGGGACGCTTCAAAGGAGAATTGAATAGGGCTCAATTCTTCACAAACTCTTGCAGAATCAGGAATGATGACCCACGACCAAAACGGACAAGTCATGAGAACAGAGCATGGTTGGGAGGTTCCTGTGTGAGATATGTCGTCGTCTACACAAACGGCAGTCGGTTCAAAGACATCGTGTTCTACTGTACAACTAGTAGAGTAAATGTATCTTCACGATGAAAGGTTCAAAGGGTAACACCTACCTATCCTATGCAGGGATCGACTGTTGAACACAGTTATTTCCGATTTCAAAATACCCCGAAAATAAATTTTCATTCATGTGGGGGATTGCTGGAAAAAGTAACTTAAATGGCATAAAATAGCATTATAAGTGGCTATTTTGTGATACAATTATTAGTGGGGTCCACTTCCTATTTTGGTCGGGTCAAAGTGGATTTGGGTTTTTCGTAGTGCGACGAAGAGATCGATATATTGTACGCGCAAAACGGATGATGGGTGAATGAGAAATTGATTCTCAAAGTAGACCCATTTGAGTTGGAAAAATGAAGGGAAAAAGTAGCTTTTGTCCCACATTGATTTGGGAAGGATGAGAGAGAGATTCAAATTGTATTCAGTTACAGAAAGATTACAACAATAGAAACCTATAGGAATAAGGTAACGTAATACTCTCCTATACAATAGGTTGGGCAGAGTCAACTAATCTACCACCACACAACTATTAACTACATATAATATACACATTAATATTATTATTACTAACACACCCCCTCAAGCACAAGGTTGGAGGGAGACAACATGAACTCGTGGTGCTGGCAACGGCTTCGTGAATATGTCGGCCAACTGATCCTTTGTAGACACAAAATTGACCGTGAAGTCACCAGACGCAACCTTATCCCGGACAAAATGATAATCGATCTCGACATGTTTAGTCCTTGCATGAAAAACCGGGTTGGCAGCAAGGTATGTGGCTCTAAGATTGTCACACCACAGAGTTGCTGGATTACCGGAATGTAGACTAAGCTCTCGTAACAACGACACAATCCACGTTACCTCGGCGGATACATCAGCTAGTCCCTTGTATTATGCTTCTGTTGAGGAGCGAGCCATCATGCGTTACTTACGGGAAAGCCAGGAAATGAGATTAGACCCGAGAAATACTGCGTAACCACTGGTAGATTTCCTGTCAGTCGGACACCCGGCCCAGTCTGAGTCTGAAAAAATATGAATATCGGAAGAGGACGAAGCTGACAAGCGTAAACCATAGTCTTGTGTGCCTTTGACATACCGTAGGACACGCTTTAGAAATCCCCAGTGATCATCGGTGGGAGAATGCATAAACTGACATAGCCGATTTACCGCATAGGAATGATCCGGCCGAATGATAGTTAGGTACTGCAGGGCCCCTATAATACTACAATACTGTGTTGGATTGTCAAATGAATGAGTTGACGGTGTGGCCGCCTGTGTTACGGCAACTAGAGTTGCTAGGGACTTGCAATCAGACATTCCTGCTCGGGTCAAAATATCGCCCATATAGCGACGCTGAGAAAGGAAAAGACCCCCATCTACCTTCAGAGTTTCAATGCCGAGAAAGAAGCCCGGTGTGCCGAGATCCCTAATCTTGAAGGTGGTGGACAGGCGGTGAAGCAACGTATCAATCAACGCAGGATCATTGCCCATCATAATGATGTCATCGACATATACTAGCAAGAACACCCGCGAGTTCCCAGTGGTGTGGGTTGAGTGGGAACTACCATGGGCTCGGATCTCCAGGGCGGAGTAGAGGCGACTCGTTGTGGTTGAACCTGCAATGATGATTCTGTAGAAAAGGGAAAAATAGACTCATCAAATCACACATGACGGC
Source organism: Ipomoea nil (assembly GCF_001879475.1). Classification (NCBI taxonomy): domain Eukaryota; kingdom Viridiplantae; phylum Streptophyta; class Magnoliopsida; order Solanales; family Convolvulaceae; genus Ipomoea; species Ipomoea nil. The sequence continues at coordinate 1,518,215 of NW_017619627.1, read as the reverse complement.
AGATAAAGGTTTTTCCAGTTGTTAGGTCCATGCACGATACCCCATAAATGATACCGGGTAACCTAGGAATACATAGGGTGCAAATCGAAACTCTATCTTGTGCCGATTGTATGGCCTAAGATAGGGATAACAACGGCACCGAAGACGGAGAAAGGTGTATGTGGGTGGGGACTTGTATAGACGATAGTGTGGACTTTCGAATTGTAAGGTGGACGAGGCGAGGGAATTTATAAGGTATGTGGTTGTTTCAAAGGCATAATCCCAATATTTGAGCGGTACCGAGCTTTCAGCGAGAAGCGCTAATCCGGTTTCGACAATGTGTCTATTCTGGCGCTCAACCCTCCCATTTTGTTCGTGCGTATAGGCACATGATTGCATGTGCACAATGCCAAGTGATTCGAAAACCTTATGTAGACGACGGTACTCACCCCCTAAATCTAACTGTATGGATTTGATAGAACGCAAAAACCGACATTCTACCATCACATAAAACAACTCAAAAATTTTATATATATCTAATTTTAGCCGTAAGGGATAAAACCAACAAAATCAAGAATAATCGTCTATAAACAGAATAAAATAACAAAAACCAGAAGCAGAAATAACGGGGGCCGGACCCCAAATGTCCGTGTACAATAAATCTAAAACATTTTCACTAGAAGTGGCTACTATATCTAGGGTAAATTGTGCGGATTTGCCAAGTTGACAGGCCATGCACACTTCTGAAGAACTAGACTTATTCGGAGTGACTGGACAATTTTGTAGCACACGCTGAAGGACACGGCTATGCAGGTGACCCAACCGTTGATGCCACACCACGGACGACACTTAGGCACTTAGGAACACAAAATGAGACCGCGAGACCAACAACCTATATAAGCCACTCGAGGTAGGTCCTTTAAGAAGAACCGCCTTGGTGGTGCAGTCCTTCACAGTAAAGAAATTTTTGTGAAACTCAAAATATACATCATTGTCATTAGTAAAGCGATGAACTGACAAAAGAGGTAAAGATAAATTTTGCACGTGTAATATATTTGACAGACTAAGAGATTTGAACACAGAAGGGATAATTGCATGACCAACACGAAAAACACCCAAACTTGCGCCATTGCCGACTCGGAGCACGTCCCTGCCGGTGTACTCTTCCGATTGACTCATCATGTGTGCGTCCGCTGTTGCATGCGAAGACACCCCAGTTGTAACACCCCACTTTTTCAATCTCTTAATCACAAATCTAAACCACAATATCATAAACTAAGCAGCGGAATTAAAAACTAAGAAGATAACTAGTGGGGATGTCACCGCCACAATCACCCCTCCGTGGTGATTGCACAGGCTAAGGGGTAAAACTAGAAATAAAATAAATATCTAACTTCCATAATAAATACTGAAAAACATAAGGGGGAAAAAGTCACCCCAAAAGTCTAAATCATAACTAGAGTTTAGACATCTCAAACTACGAGACTAATCTAACTCGATCTCTTCTCACTGCTGGGCCCACCTGAAAGGGGTTTTGCAAGCAACACATAGACAAATAGGAAAACACCCGTTAGCACGAAGCTAAGTATAACCACACTCAACCCTGTAAAGAATTATAGCATATACTTTGAAAACATTTGATTTCTCTTGTAAACAACAAACTCATCTCAAATCATCTTTAAATCTATTACATACTTTCTAGATGTTTGCAACCTATAATATCAACTGGCATGCTTATATACATAAGACTGAACACTTAGATACTTCATCATATAAACTTCTCAATTAACTTAACAAGCAATTCATGCTTACAGGTAGGATCATGCTAATAAACCATATAACAGGTATTCTCATGCTCTCAAATTCTCATCACAAAAACTTGATATACAAGACTTCAAAAGTAACCAATCAATCATGTTCGATGAACAATCTTAAATCAACATTCTCATTATGTAATCTCATGCGATACTCTACTCAAAAGCAATCTCGTGCAATACTATAAACATACTCATATGCAATCTCGTGCAATACTATAAACATACTCATATGCAATCTCGTGCAATACTATAATCATACTCATATGCAATCTCGTGCAATACTGTAATCATACTCATATGCAATCTCGTGCAATACTATAAACATACTCATATGCAATCTCGTGCAATACTATAAACATACTCATATGCAATCTCGTGCAATACTATATATATACTCATACACTCTTTATAAAAATAAAGTACTTTCTGTGGAGGTCAATTTCATACTTTTGAGTCTCTATTGACTCGCTTTCTTTCTCTTGAGTCTCTATTGACTCACTTTCTTTCTTTTGAATCTCTCTTGACTCGCTTTCTTTCTCTTGAGTCTCTCTTGACTCGCTTTCATTCTTTTACTCGTAGACGGCTTAGGGTGTCACCGAAGCGTGAATTACCCCATCGGGAGCGACATAAATTCGACCCAATATCTCCTACCGTCTACGGAACCAATCTCGTGGTTCTATCTCTATGGAATCAAGTATCAAACTATTAGTGTGCACACCCCCTGACCAGGATTCCAAGCCTGGCGGGCAGTTTCCAACCTCGTAACGTGGGAATACGCCGCGTTACATATACTGGGACCGCAATGTCCATAAATATCTCACGAGAGGACATAGTCCAAATGGTATCCTTCAAAAACCTCACCAATATAGATAATACATAAATATATCTCTCATGCATCAATCTCATGCATGCAACAACTCTACTACTTCTCAATGCATCAAAGAATGATATACCACATGCTTATAGATTTTTGAAAGTAATACTTGAGCTCACGTTGGCCCTTTATATATGCATTTTTGAAATATGACATATGTGGGATGCCAAAATATTCTATAACATTCTTCTAAACCATGTATAAAATGACATGAAGTACTCAAGAATATAGTATCATGCTCGGTTTGCAACATAGCAAATTCTATACATTTCACTCAACAAATATGCTTCATTTCTCATTAATCAAATAACACAATCTAGTCATGCTTTCATAATAAATCATACTCTCAAAGGATCATGCTTGCATAATAAATCATACTCTCAAAGGATCATGCTTCTCTACTCAATAAAATAACATCAGATTACAAAGTCAATTATTTCTCATACACAGTGAACTAACAAATATATGAATTGTGAAGCAATTCTTCAATAAAACCTTCATAACATACTCATTTTTTATCCAAATTAAACAAAATCAAAGCCAAAATGTGCGTCGAGACGATCTCGAAGAGCCGAGCTACAAGGGCCCGTAACACTCGGCCCGAGACGACATGTAGCTGAGCCACAAGGGCCTGGCCACTGCACAGAAGCTCCTCATATCAAACTTAGGGACTTGGGGCGGGACTCCTCATGGTCCGCCCCATGAGCCCCGTTACTCCATCGGGTCTAGGCGACGGCCCTCCTCTAGGGCCGTGCCCTAGACCCGTGTAACCACAGCTCTAGTCGGCGGCCCTCCTGATGGGCCGCGGCTAGGGCCGCTAGTCTGATCTGGTGCACTCTGTGTGTGCACCAGATGACATTTTCATCTGCAAATCTCAATCCAAACAAGTCCAAAACATTCTCAACAACTCAAAAATAAATACTAGATCACTTCTAAGCATAAACACAACAAAATCTCATAGTTTATACTCATTTCTACTCAATACTAAGGCTTCACAGAGCCAAATTTCAAGAAGGAATCCATGGGGTTATACCTCTTGTAGCTTCTTCTTCTTGTATGGATTTCCCCCTCTTCCCAAGCTAGCTACACCCTCCTTCACCTCCTAGATACCTCAACAACCATACATTAACATACTATCAAGTTCTCAGAGAAGAAATAAGCTTAAGGAAATGAAAGGCAAGGATTGAATGAAGAAGGTTGAAGAAGCTTACTGTGTGTTGTCTTGCAAAGCTGATAAATGGGAAGCAAGGAGTGGAATCAAAGAGGCAAAGGCTGATAAGGGTTCTATTTATAGGAGCACAAAACCCTAGGTTGATCCCATATGATTGGTTGATGGCAAAAATGTAATTTCCATTGGCTAGAAATTGAATCAGGCAAGTGTTTTTGGATATCTAGTGGTCCACCATGCTCCATGGACCAAGGCTAACAATGCTAACTTTAAATACTTTGGGGTTGAAAAGGAATTTTCTCAAAAAGCTAATTAGATGAATCCTTGTTTAAAGTCTTTTTTAATCCTCCCGGTTTCACTCAGATTGATTTCTCGATTTAAAACTTGGTACGCGATGTACCCGAACATTTAGGAATTTTGAATAAAAGAAATTTTGGTGTCGAATTAATTTAAAATGTGACTAAAATAATTTATTCAAACACCAATTGATCGCAAAAAAATTTTAATGGAGTGAAAATGGCTATTTTGGAATTTCTTAAAATTGAATTTATAAAATAAAATTTTGGGTTGTTACACCAGTATCTGGATACCAAGCAAACACTGTCGTCGTTGTAGGACTACCGCCGGAGACTGCCAAATTGGCTTGAGCCAGAGGATGGTCACTGTACTGCTTGTAACAATACATGGCTATGTGACCATGGGATCGAAGATCTGGCATCGGGGAGTACCGCCGCAACCACGCCATTGGTCGCCTCTGCCACGTCCTTGTCCGCCATTCAAAGAGTGCCGCCTGCCAGAACCGCCTTCTCCCCCCTTTCGGCGACCACGACCAGTAAACAACGCCGCGGGAGAACCGTTTGCGACTAGACCATCGCTCGCCGGGAATTCGTTAGAATAGATGAGTTCTTGAGCCTGTAGAAAATCCGAGAGTTGCGGTATGGTGACAGGTGTACCTGACACAGTGAGGGAAGCCGCTATGGCGCGGAACTCCTATCGAAGCCCCCAGAAGACGTACAGATTCTGTTTGTCGAGGGATAATGGGCGGCCAGCCAGAGACATGTCTTCGACGATCAGCTGGGCACGGCCTAGGTATTCTGTCGGTGAGCTGTTGCCTTGGCGGAGAGATTGAAACTGCCCAGGTTGAGGCAGTGGGCGCAAGTGGAGGAACCTAATGCCGTCGTGACGGAGAGCCAGACCTCCCGGCCGGTGTTGCGGTCGACGGCGAGGTACATCTCCTTGTCGGAGAGTAACGAGATGAGCAAGGAGAGGATCGACTGATCCTTTTGAATCCAGGCGGCATGCGCAGGGTTTAGCGTCGTGGTGGAAGCCGTTGCGCCGGAAGTAGTGTCGCCGGAGGTTGGGACGGTGGTGATGGTGGCCAGAGGACACGACAGTTCACCATCTACATAGCCAAGAAGCCCTTGACCGCGGAGGTACGGGACTAGTTGTGTACCCCAAAACAAGTAATTCCTCGCCGTGATTTTAATTGACACAAAATGGTGGGCGGTGGAGAGGGAATTTGAGGTGGTGGCCGGAGTAGGTACGGTGGCTGTGGTGGCGGCAGTCACCGTACGCTCGGAAGAGTTTTTCGACATCGGGGAGGAGAAAAATTAGGAAGGAAACCTAACGCTAACTGATACCAGATGAGAGAGAGATTCAAATTGTATTCAGTTACAAAAATATTACAACAATAGAAACCTATAGGAAGAAAGTAACGTAATACTCTCCTATACAATAGGTTGGGCAGAGTCAACTAATCTACCACCACACAACTATTAACCACATATAATATACACATTAATATTATTATTACTAAAAGGAAGTGAGTTTGCACCACTATTTATACAAGAGCCTTTCTAAGGCTTATTGAATTGTACAGCATAGAGGCTCTCTCTCTCTCTCTCTCTCTCTCTCTCTCTCTCTCTATCTCTATCTCTCTCTCTCTCTCTCTCTCTCTCGCCTGGGGGGGGGTGCAAATCAAATCCCAAAGTGACACTGGAAAGGCTTGACTCGTGTACTACGTCGGCACATGTGGGCACGAATGTCGTCCGGAAATTGGCTAGCCTTGCGGGCTCTAGATTTCCGTACTTCGTGTTCGGTTCGGCCAACTCGTGTACGCCGGCACCTGTGGGCACGAATGTCGTCCAAAAATTGGCTGGCCTTGCGGGCTTCAGATTTCCGTACACCGTGTTCGGTTCGGCCAACCGACAACTCTTGTTGAGTTCGTGGTTCTGTTCGACCAGAGTCGTTGTCGGCCCAGGACGAAAGTTCAAATGCGGCGAGGCCCTCCCGTGTGGCGCTTTTCAGAATACACCAACAACCTTAACGAAAGGCACCAACAGTCTAAGGGAAACACACCACAATGAAATGTAAAAATACACGAAAAAAATACACAACACACCTAAAAAATTACATCATATAACTCCCTACCACTAATGGTATATTTCGAAACATTGTGTGGTATTTTTAGTCATACCTAATGGTGTGTTATTGGTGATGCATACCTAATTTGTGTGTGTTTTTTGTGGTGCATTTCCTGACATTAATGGTGTATATCTTGCTTAATTATTGGTGTATTCTGAAAACCGCCGCACGGGAAGGGATCGTCGCACCTGAACTCGCCTCTCTCTCTCTCTCTCTCTCTCTCTCTCTCTCTCTCTCTATATATATATATATATATATATATATATATATATATATATATATATATATATTATCGTGTCCAGGTGCGAACTGCCCGTCCAGGAGAGAATTGAGAACCATTCAGTGCACGCCACGTGTCCAGATCTAGGTGCACCTAGGTGCATGAATGTTTGCGGGTGGTTTTCACGGGTACTAAGTACCTGCTGAACTCCTCCGCAAGAACAAAAGCGATGCCAAACAGAACGAACTCAGATCAATGAATATTAACAAGGCAAAATTACATGCACTTGTAAGTGATTTTACCTGCACTTTTTACTTGCAAAGGTGCACCAACTACTTGCACATATAACACATTTACATGCACCAAAGGACACGTGGCGCGCACTGGATGGTTCTCAGTTCTCTCATGGGCGAACGTTCGCATGAGAGTGCGTCCATATATATATATATATATATATATATATATATATATATATATATATATATAACCTATGAACTTAAAAGTTAAGGCACAACAATGTACTCTGGATGAAGGGACAATGTGCACGGGAAGGCTTGAAAAAAAATAATTAACTAACTTACACAAAATTACCATAATGCCACCGTATTTTTTTTAATTGTTTAATTCTGGACGTTGATCTTATCCGAATCAATGGATGAGATTACATTCTATTTTTCACCTAATAAAGCTTCTTTTTCACTTGATCCTATATATATATATATATATATATATATATATATATATATATATATATATTAAGAATTACTTATGGAACAAAAACATCAAGAAAATTTCATATGGTTAGATGAATCATGCATGAAGATAATGATGATTATATTGGACATCGCTGTCTTAAGTTATTGGCCACGAAAGTCACACAATGAGCAGTAAACATGCTCCCCATCTAGGGTGTCCTTAGCTCCAGGTTTCGTCTCCCCTTAATTGCCTCTATTAGCTTCCATTGAAACGTTCCGCACGATGGGAGTTTCTTCTTATACAGTATATCTATTAATCATAGCGTTAAACGGAGCTATCATGCACAATTTTTTTTTTTTAAATAATTTTTGAGTGATAGGATGTGTGTGTTTTAAACACGTTTATACATTATATATATATATATATATATATATATATATATATAGATCACTATAAGATCGCTTTATGCCTAATTAGACTCACATCATGTTGGCAAACCTTTCGTTACACTTGACACCATCGACATGATCCTCAATGCATTATGGACACTTGTAAGGTATGCTTGAGCCAGGGCCGGTCCAAACATTTTATAGGCCCATGGCCAAATTAAAAAAAAAAAAAAAAAGTCCTTATATGAAAAATTAAAATTTAAATTCAATAATACTAAAAAAATGATAACATTAAATAAGATTAGAAAATTTTCAACAATTTTTTAAATACATAAACAATCATGACAAAAAATTTCTATGACTTTACTTGATGCAAAATCATCTTTATTGCATCAAAGATTAACATACCCTTCTCAAAACATAAAACAAATTAAAATAAAGCAAATCTTCATATAATAAACTAATAAACTTACAATTTCATTATATACATAGGCATCCTATTAAATAGAATTAAAAGACAAACAGAATTCCTATTTATCAACTCTTATTAAACAACAATACAATATAATTAGAAATTTAGGATTCCTAAATAACAATACAACTATTAATCCAATTTATTTCAATATATACTAACTTTTTTTTTTTGTTTTTTTCAATATATACTAACTAATATTATTATTATTATATATATCTTATGGCTTATGGGCCCCCTCTAGAGATAGGCCCTAGACAAGTGCCCAGCGTGCCCACCCCTCAATCGTTATGCGTTAGACCTGTGTCCAGCATGCTTGCTGGACACGGGTAACAGTGCCGTTAGGCACTGTTATCTTCTTTTTTTTTTTTTTTTTTTTTTTTTTTTTTTTTAAATTTCAGACCGCTTTGTTATAGGAGTATATATTCATAATTTTATTACTATATTATTAATAACTGTACATTCATAACTCCATAACTATACGTTCATAACTCTATAACTGTACATTCATAACTCTATAACTGTACATTCATAACTCTATAATTGTACATTCATAATTTTCGAAACTCTATGTTCACAATTTTAGAGCTCTATGTTCATAATTTTATCACTATATGTTCATAATTGTAAGTTCATAATGTTAGAGCTCTTTGTTCATAATTCGATCAATAACTGTACATTCATAATTCCATAACTGTAGATTCATAATCTCATAACTGTAGATTCATAACTCCATAACTGTAGATTCATAACTCCATAACTGTACATTCATAATCTTCGAAGCTTTATATTCACAATTTTAAAGCTCCATGGTCATAATTTTATCACTATATATGTTCATAATTGTAAGTTCATAATGTTAGAGCTCTGTGTTCATAATTTCATAATTGCATAACTGTACATTCATAACGGCATAACTGTACATTCATAATCCAAAAAAAAAAATAACGCCGTTAACGGCAAAACGCACACGATTTTTTTTTTTTAACTAAATGACGCGTTTTTTTTTTGAAAAACGACGTCGTTTTGAGCCCGTGTCCACAATTCACCGTGGACACGGGTCCAGGGCATAATTTGCCCCCACCCCTCTAGGCCGGTCCTGGCTTGAGCATAAACATGTGTCTAATACATCTTTATAAATACCTAGTGACTTTTTTTTTTATAAAACAATGAGAGAGAACTCAAAAAGCTCATTTATTCTTCATATATGATTTTCGACTCAACACTATATAGGAATTAAGATTATTAATGGTGTATATATTTTTCTCGACAATATATTACTTTTAAGACAATAAATATCTATTCATCTCTAAATAAAAAATATTTATAAATATTTGCTAAGACTAATAAACAGCTCACAAAGAAGTTGACATTATGGTGAACATAATTCGTGCGAACGAGGATTAGTTGAGTACGGTACAAATTTAAAGGTACCTCTTATAATTAAAGTTTCCTTGGGACATCTCTACACCTGAAAAAAAAAAAAAAAAAAAAAAAAAAAAAAAAAAAAAAAAAACTTGTTGTTTAACGTTAAATAAGGCAAAGGAGTAGAGACATAAGGTAAGCCAACTAACTTAACCATCGTCGTCTAACACACAACCACCCTTAAAACCCGACACGGCGCGGCCTTCCTCGCGGCCCTACTTCTCAGCAGTCCCCACAATACTGTTGCTTAACGCCACGGCTCCGCTGCCCACGTTTCCTCTCATCTCAACCTTACATTTCTTTCTCTCTCTACGTTTTTATTTTACTCTGTACTATACAAGTACTCCTTTCTAGTATTATTACCCAGTCCCTACTTCTCTCTTTCTTTCTCTCTCTCTCTCTCTCTCTCCTGAGATTTTTTTGGGCTGCTCAATCATACATCTTCGCCTTTTGGCGAGCGCCAAGAATGGACCCGGAAGGGGCGAGGCTGACCCGGTTGGTTACTTGTAGTGCGGCAATCGCCGGCGGGACGAGTTCCGATGGGGATACGCCGCGGACGATGACGCCGTCGTCTTCGTCTTCGTCGTCCGTGGTAGTGAATCAGGTTCTTCAGCTCATCTGTTCCGACGACCCGGGGGATAAAATCCATGCCGCCATGGAGATCAGGCGCCTCACCAAGACTTCCCAGCGCTACCGACGCCACTTCTCCGGCGCCGTCGGCCCTCTCGTCGATATGCTCCGCTCCGGCTCTGTTGAATCTAACGAGGCCGCGCTCCTCGCCCTTCTCAATCTCGCTGTTAAGGACGAAACGTAAGTGTCGTGGGGCTTAACTTTTGCTGACACTCTTTAATTATTTTATAATTTTTTTTCAAAATCCCATTTTTTCTGCCATGAAAGATTTGTCCTTTTTAGCACCTTATTAGTTATTAATCTATTGTACCATTAGTTTCTTCATAAATTCAGGCCCCCTCTTCTTCGTTACACTATTTTGACAGTTTCATGCTTTTTTTCAGTTTCTGCATCGTTTTCCTTGGCTTCAGTAAGGGATGGTGATTCTTTAATCTTAATGTTCTTTCTTTTTAGTCACCAACCCCACACAGCCCCACTCCTTTAATAAATCACTTTTTTATTTCTTTTCTGGTCCTGCCTTGTTGGGTTTCAGAGAAAAAAGAAATAAACCATATAAAATTGTAAATCTTGATTTTTATCCTTTAAATATCATACTATGGCATCGGAAAAATAAAGCTATCTTTCTTCAACTTATTGGGTCTTAGCTGTGATATACATAATTCAAGCTCAAGATATATCAAAGTGTTAACCTTTATCAGAGAAAACTTGGATCTTTAGTTTTCAGCTTTTCATGGCATCTGCCGACCAAGAACTGTGTGTTGCAATCCTGCCTGATTTGGATTGAAAAAAGCCGCAAAATTCTGTGTTTAGATAACAAAGTAAACAACTTTTTCTTTGCCTGGGTGGGATTTGTGATTGGATCTTTACAAAAATCTTTTCTTTAACAGTAATGGATGGATGTAATGTTTTCTTGATTGCATTTCTTGCAAAGGTGATAAAGGTTGAAGACGTGTTTAAGTAAACTGCTTTTTTAATGTGGTGGGAAATGCTTTGTGCTTCATATTGGTTAGGTTGGGTGGTGGGCTTGTTTTGTTTGTTCTTCACAGTTTGCCTTTTCATCTGTCTTGTTTGTGAAGCTACCATGTTCATTGGATTCTGTTCTGTGAAAGAGAAATTCCATGCTGGTTGCTAAAGGCTAAAGTATTCTCCTTTTTTACCTTTTTTTAATTTTTGGTAGAGTAGAATGGCTGCAACCAATCTTGATATATGTAATGAATTGGAGAATATTTTGTAGACCTCTCAAAACGATTGCTTCTTCGATTATCCTGCCTGGGGAATATCTATCAGTCTTTTTTTTTTTTTTTTTTGTCTTTTGAGATTACTGATTTGGTAATTGGATGTGTGCTCTTACTGTATGATTTGCTTTTCCTTTTTGGGATAAGCACAGATTCTTCTGTTTAATGTTGAATGATCCTCGTGGTACTAGACACTTTGATGCATTAACCCGAGCTCTCCTTTCTGTTTATACATTATGTTTTTCAGTTGCCTCGTTAGCATTCTGGAACGTCTAGGTCTCTGACTTATTTTGTTACTCGAACAATTACAAATGGGATTACATAATGTGTCTTTTTGAAACCTTGTTTTATACCTGTTTTTAATTTGTTGCAGAAATAAGGTGAGCATCATAGAAGCGGGTGCCCTGGAACCGATTATAGGTTTTCTTCAGTCCAAGAATGCGATTCTGCAAGGGCATGCGACTGCATCGCTCCTCACCCTGTCTGCTTCTCCTGTCACGAAGCCGATTATAAGTGCTTCTGGTGCAATCCCTCTTCTCGTGGAAGTCCTAAGAAACGGGAGCCCCCCGCAGTCTAAGGCTGATGCTGTGATGGCTCTTTACAATCTGTCGTCTTATGAAGGCAATATAAGTCCAATCCTTGAGACGGAACCAATTCCTGGTATAGTTAGTTTGCTGAAATCCTGTAAAAGATCTTCGAAAACCGCTGAAAAATGCGTTGCCCTCATCGAATCTTTAGTTGGTTATGAGGAGGGTAGGAGCGCGTTGACATCTGAAGAAGGCGGAGTACTCACGGTGGTAGAAGTGCTCGAAAGCGGGTCCCTTCAGAGCCGAGAGCATGCTCTCGGAGCCCTTTTGACAATGTGTGAGAGTGACCGGTGTAAATATAGGGAACCGATTCTTAGAGAAGGCGTAATCCCCGGGCTCCTAGAGCTGACGGTTCAGGGAACACCAAAGTCTCAAGCAAAGGCACAAACGCTCCTAAGATTGCTGAGAGACTCCCCGTTCCCGAGGTCCGAGCTTCAGGCTGACACGCTAGAGAACATCGTTAGCAACCTCATATCGCAGATAGACGGGGAGGAGCAACCCGGGAAGGCAAAGGAGATGCTCGCTGAAATGGTGCAAGTTAGCATGGAGCAAAGCCTGAGGCATTTACAGCAAAGGGCGCTGGTGTGCACCCCGGGCGATCTGTCTGTCACTACCCGCACCTCGAAAATTCCTTCGAAATGAATCCGTTTCACAACATCATCCCACGCTTTCTTCCCTTATTACCGGGGGTTGTCTTCCCGCTCCCTCTCTTGTAATTGCGAGCTTTGTGGTATCAGTTTTCTGTGCTAGGAAATAAAGATCTCTCTATAGTAAAACAATGCCAGTCCAGGCCCCTTGTTATGGGTATCTGGTGACTGGTCGATGTCGATAAATCTAAAAGGAAATCACAGTGTTTGTAAGCTTAGCTTTTAACATGGCTTTTGTAACATATACTGTGTATTGAAGGTTACATGATCTGTGAGGTTTATTAATTCTCTCTTTTTTTTATGACAAATACTTCTTTTGTGTTGTGATGGTTTAGAGTTTAGTTTAAAGAATTTTGGCTTAGAACTCAAGACTGTTTGTTTGGTTCAGTATCACCATCAGAGTTGTATTGATGGAGTTGGCATTACCTGTTTTGATATAAAAACGTGAAAAGAATTGCAGAATGCAGATACTGATTGGAACTGTAATTACTAAGCTCCTCGAAACAATTCTACTGGTCTAATAGTTGCTGGGTGCAGGTTCGAATCTTGCTAAGAAGGCAAGAACTCAGAAACGGAAGTATGAATTTGGCTTTTTGGCTTTATTGTAGGTACTAGGACACAAACATTAGAGGCTTGTAGGCCAGTTGAGTCACACCTCGTGATTAAAGTTTTTAAGTTTGAGATTTAAGATTGAATTATTATCGTATTCCATTCAAAGAAAAAGTTTATAATCAGCAATATTTGTTGGTTTTTCGGACTTGGAAGTTTTTAGGTTTTCTGGTGTTACTTCTCTTTCAAATGCCTTACCAATTCCCTAAGAAATTGCTAATTTTAATGAAAATGGAGTTGTTTGGTAAAATTTTGGCAAAATAAATGAGACATTAAATTTATATTAAATGTTATTACAATAGTATAACACTGAATGAATCGAGTCAGTTTATACCGTTAAAGTCCGATAGTGTTGTAAAATTTTAAATAAATAATACTGAATTGAAATATTTTAATTAACCAATTATATTATTAAAAGGAAAAAGATTAAATTGAAATATTTTAATTAACCAATTATATTATTAAAGCCAAAATTGTTTTGTAGAAGAATAAGAATAGAATTAAAAGGGTAAAAAAGATGTCGGCGGGCATCATAATCATCTTTACTTGGAACAACTCTATCCAGACTACAAAATCAATATATACTCGTCTTACCTATCAGGTTTGATTATTCCAATTAAAATTGTCAAACAAATTCACATACGAAAAGTCAGAAGTCACTTTATCATCCGGATCATACTGCCCTAGTCCTTACCCATTCGGATCCACGGACAAAGCATTTGTGCCGTGACACATGACGTCGGCCGCAAATTTTGATCGCCTTTATTTCTTTCAGGAAAAAAATAAAATAGGCCATCAAAGGATAGTTAAAAAGTCAATTAATCAACTAAAAATTTTAAGAGTGCAATTACACTCATCAAATAATCTCAAATAATCTATTAGTGCAATGAAGCATAAAAATCAATTTATGACCTGCTATCATAAGTCATTAGGATTTCGACAACCCATGAGCGAGATTCTGGCAAAATTTCAAGCAACAAAGTGACCGGCGACTAGTAAACGATCGTCAGTCACAGAGAAGGAAACCAAGGTAGTCTTCTTCCCGGAGAAGGCAACCACAGTGGTCGTCTTCTTGCTGGAGAAAGCGACCACTATTTTTTCGGCCGCCAGTAACTTTGTTGCTTGAAAGTTCACCTGTGGGTTGCCAGAACCATAATGACATGTGATAGCAGGTTATAAACCATATTTTGGGCTTCATTGCGTCAAAATAAATTGTTGATTGGTGTAATTACACCTTTAAAAAGTTTAGGGGACTAATTGCCTTTTCAGTTAAAGTTCGAGGGTCTATTTGACATTTTTCCCTTTCTTTCAACTTTGACAGGGCGTTTGGTTGGAAGGAAGGAATTAAAGGTGAAAGGAATTGTAATTCGGTGGGAAAAGAATAAGGAGGGAATAAAGTAGGAATTACAATTACATTGTTTGGTAGGGAGGAATAATGAAAATGAGAGAAGTGATATAAAGACTAAAATACCCTTTGTGTAATAATTTTAATAATAACATTCAAGGACCAAACAATGTAGTTTATCATTTCATTGAATTGCAATTCAATTCCAACGCAATTCATGCCAACCAAACACCCCCTAGCTTCTCTCTCTTGAACCTTGTTAGAGTAATTGTAAAATGGGCAAATCCCTTGTGCGTATCAGTATTTGGTCATATCTATTGAATCATTGAATCACAGTGATTTATATCCTCTCATGCAAGGAAATTTAGAGAATTAAAAATTCAAGAGTGGAATATTCATGAATAATTTTTTTTTTTTTGTTTTTTTTTTTTTGTGGGTATAGGTCTGAGCCTCTGAATATTGTTAGGACTCTTGTGTTTGTAGTTGGTTAGGTCTCTTTACTTATCTTCTTATATTGTTATTGTACAGACTATTATTCAGTTACGTTGAATATACAATCCTCATCTGGTATCAGTATCCAGGGTTTTTTCTTTTCATGGCAACCTTGGGAGATAACAATGGCGGTTCTGTTCGCGATTCATCTGAACGGACTGTGTCCGAGGTTGCCCCCAACCCCGTATATCCGAATACTAGCCTATCCTCCGCCCATCACTTCGTGTCTATTAAGCTCACCACCCATAATTACTTGTTTTGGCGTACTCAGATGCTGCCATTCTTGGAAGGCCAAGGATTGCTTGGTTTTGTTGATGGCACACTGCCATGTCCGAAGATTGCTGCGCCAGTACTGCCGCCGACCGTGCCGGTGGAGTCGACGGCGGACAGTGGCGTCTCGCCACCCAGTCCGGCTTCGTTGGTGCATCAGTGGCGTCGGCAGGATAAGACCGTTCTTTCGTTGCTGATTTCGTCCCTGTCCAATGAGATGCTGCCTATGGCGATCGGACGCTCGACGTCGCGGCTACTGTGGACGGCGATCAAGCAGGAGCTTTGCTCGGCGACGCGTTCCCGGGCGTTGAGGCTTCTCGGCGAGCTACAGGGGCTGTCCCAGGGGGCATCATCCGTCTCCGACTATTTGAGCAAGGCGAGAGTTCTAGTTGAAGATTTGGCGCTGGCCGGTCAGGTGATTTCACTTGATGATCAGAATCTCTACGTCTTCCGCGGCTTACGACCGAAGCTACGTCCTCTTGTTGCTCCGTTGACGCGTGGATCTCCGGTAACCTTGTCTGAGCTTTCTGATTATCTAACCTCGCAGGAATATATTTGTGCGCCGGGTGGTGGTGATGCTGCTGCCCCGGCTGCTATGGTAGCGTCGCGTGGCCGTGGTGGAGGTCGTGGTGGCGGCCGCTCGTTTCGTGGAGGCTCGGGCAGTGGCGGCTCGGGCAATGGTGGCCATGGCCGAGGGGGCCGTGGTCGTGGCCGCGGGCGGTCGGACATCCGGTGTCAGATTTTTGATAAGTTTGGGCATTCGGCACGGGCTTGTTTTCGTAGGTATTCGGAGACTACGGATCCTCAGGCTCATATGGTTTTTTCTGGTGCTGAGAATGGTGGTGTTGAGTTTCATCAGTGGTTTCCTGACACAGGAGCCACGAATCATGCTACTCCCGACTCCTCGGTGTTGACCACTTCGACTCGCTATGATGGTCCAGACACTTTACGTGTTGGTAATGGTGCAGGTATGACTATTTTTAGTGTTGGGTCTGCTTCGATAGCTTCTCTTTCTAGGTCGTTTAGTTTAAATGATGTTCTACACGTTCATGGTTTGTCGTCTTCGTTGCTTTCTGTTCAACGGCTTGCTAAAGATAACCGTGTCTTTTTTGAATTTCATCCTGACTGTTTTCTTGTGAAGGATCTCTTGACCAAGAAGGTGGTTTTTAAGGGGGGTACTTCCGGTGGCTTATATTCGTGGCCCACGTCTTCGAGTCCGTCTGCGTATGTTGCTGCGCGTGCGTCGTCTTCTACTTGGCACAAGCGGCTTGGTCATCCACACACGCGGGTGTTGCGTCAAATTTTGCAGTTATCCGGTGTTAGTTCGTTTAATTCTAGTGATTTGTCACGTTTGTGTTCTTCGTGTCAGTTAGGGAAGTCTTCCCATTTTTCTTTACCTCGTGTTGAGACAAAAAGTACTCGTGTGTTAGAACTTATATATACTGATATTTGGGGCCCCGCGCCTGTGTACTCTGTGAATGGTTTTCGCTATTTTGTTCTATTCGTGGATGATTTTACGCGTTATGTGTGGTTTTATCCTATGCATGCGAAAACGGATATTTATTCTATCTTTGAACGGTTTCGGTATCTAGTTGAGCTTTCGTTTTCCCATAAAATTGTGTCTATTCAGTCTGATCTAGAGGGAGAGTACAAAAAGCTCCACTCTACTTTTGAGTCGCTTGGTATTCGTCACAGGCAGTCCTGTGCGTATACACATGAACAGAATGGTCGGGTAGAACGCTGTCATCGGCATATAGTTGAAACTGGGTTGGCTTTGATGGCTCAGGCGTCTATTCCCTCTCGTTTTTGGGATTATGCATTTGAGGCTGCGGTTTACTTGATTAACAAGATGCCCACTCGTGTGTTGAACGATGAGTCTCCTCATTTTTGTTTGCATCGTTCACCTCCCTCTTATTCCTTCTTGCGTGTTTTTGGCTGTCTGTGCTTTCCTTTGTTACGTCCCTATAATCGTAATAAATAGGAATATCGTTCGTCTCCCTGTGTTTTCTTAGGGTATCCTGATTCTTTCCGAGGCTATCGTTGTCTGAATCCTAACACTAATAAGGTCTTTATCTGTCGCCATGTGTGATTTGATGAGTCCGTTTTTCCTTTTGCTGGCTCTCTTTCCTCGCAAGTGGTTTCTTGGCCCTCGGTTGCTCCTTGGGGTGTTGCTCCAGTTGTTTCTGTTTCCGTGCCTCCTCCTTCTATTGAGGTGGTGGATGGTGTTTTTGAGGAACAGGTTGCGGATTCAGAACCGGTGCCGGTAGATTCTGTGTCTAGTGAGCGGACGGTTTCTGATCATGGTTGGCCGGCTCGTGTTTGTTGTCCTCGCCGTGGGACTAAGGTGGTTGGTCCTCGCTCTCATGTTATGGCCACGCGGAGCATGGGTCCTCAGGAGCATGTGGCTTTGGTGTCTACTGTTGATCCTCCTGAGCCCACATGTTACTCACAAGCAGTCAAGCATCCAGAGTGGCGTGAGGCCATGGATGCTGAGTTTAATGCTCTGCTTCAAAATCAGACCTGGCGACTTGTTCCCTACACTCCGGGGATGAATGTTGTGGGGTGTAAGTGGGTGTTTCGTGTCAAGAGGAATGCTGACGGGTCTATTAGCGGCACAAGGCCCGGTTGGTTGCGAAGGGCTTTAATCAGATTGCGGGCAAGGATTTCTTTGAGACGTTCAGTCCGGTTGTTAAGCCCACCACGTTCGTCTTCTACTTTCTTTGGCATATTCTTGTGATTGGTGTATTCGACAGCTGGATGTGCATAACGCCTTCCTTAATGGGCGTTTGGCTGAGACGGTGTATATGCGTCAGCCTCCAGGATACGAGGACAAGTCAGTACCTGATCATGTTTGTTTTTTTACAGCGCTCTCTGTATGGGCTTAAGCAGGCCCCGCGTGCATGGTTTACCTGGTTACATAATTTTCTTCTTTCATTTGGCTTTGTTCCGTCGAAGACTGATGTTTCTTTATTTATTTATTCTGATCATGGTGTGCAACTTTATTTTCTGGTTTATGTCGATGACATTCTTGTCATGGGCTCGGATTCACATCGTGTTACTGGGCTGGTGGATCGGCTTGCTCAGGAGTTTAAAATTCGGGATATGGGGCCTCCGTCTTTCTTTCTGGGTATTGAGACTGTTTCTCTTTCTGATGGTATTCTTCTGTCTCAGCGCCGTTATGTTCAGGACATTCTCAAGCGTGCAGGGATGGTTGACTGTAAACCGGTTTCTACTCCGGTCTCAGTTGCTCGTTCTGATGACGGTGATGCTGATCCTACGCACTACCGTGGGCTAGCGGGTGTCTTGCAGTACTTAACGGTGACTTGCCCTGATTTGTCTTTTGCGGTGAACAGGCTTTGCCAGCGCATGCAGGCTCCTACTACTGCTGATTGGTCTACGATGAAGCATGTGTTGCGGTATGTGAAAGGCACTCTTGGTATGGGGCTGTGTGTTCGAAAGTCTTTGTCCACCTTGCTGCATGCGTTTTCTGATTCGGATTGGGTTGGTAGTCCGGATGATAGGAAGTCCACCAGTGGTTTTGCTGTGCTTTTGGGCTCTAATCTGATTTCGTGGTCATGTCGGAAGCAGCGCACGGTGGCGCGTTCCTCTACTGAGGCTGAGTACAAAGCCTTAGCTGATGTGGCAGCTGAGGTAACATGGCTGGTTTCTTTGCTTCGGGAGATTGGTTTTTCTCTAGCTTCTGCGCCTAGTCTATGGTGTGACAACTTGGGACTTACGTATCTATGTGCCAATCCGGTTTTCCATGCTCAGACTAAGCACGTGGAAATTGACTACCACTTCGTCAGAGACAAGGTCGCCAAAAAGGAAATTCAGGTTCACTTTATTTCCACGAAGGATTAGATTGCTGACATCTTTACCAAGCCACTTGCGTCTACTCGGTTCTCCTATCTCCGTGACAAACTCAACATTTCGACTGCTCCACCTTGAGCTTGAGGGGGAGTGTTAGGACTCTTGTGTTTGTAGTTGGTTAGGTCTCTTTACTTATCTTCTTATATTGTTATTGTACAAATTATTATTCAGTTACGTTGAATATACAATCCTCATCAATATGATTAACTTTATATTTAAAAAAAATTAGTGTTCTATTTGAATTATGCGCAGATCATTTTTTTTTTTTTTTGTGATTATTAATTTATTATATTTTAAAATTTGAAATTTGGAATTATAATTGTGAGAAGCTTCAACATTAAAAACAAAATAATCATAGGCATTACTCAATACATTTTCATGCTTCTTAGCAATGGTTTTTTTTTTTTAATAAATAATATTGTATATATTCTATACTTTCTTAATCATATCATTTTTAACCCATTATGGTATACAATTATGTACATTTTTTATACAATTATGTACATCCAAAACATAAAATTTATGTGTATTATGTTAAGAGTTTATGTGTATTATGTATTATGTTAGAATATGTGTATTATCTTTTCAAAAAAAAAATATGTGTATTTTGTTATACAATTATGTACATTTTTTAACATGAAATTTTTATAAAGAAATTTAACAACTGACACAGGATAGCGAAATTATATAAAAAAAAAATAAAAAAAAATCCCCCACGTCATTTTACACCAGGATGCATAATGCAATGCGCGCCCTGGTGCACGATATAAATTGCCACTTTCCTTGCTCTTTCGAGGGCTCTATTAACCTCTGCTATTTGTAACTGAATCCAAATATCCAATAACTTAAATTTTCTGCCCATCCCCAATTCTCTTACCATTGAATATCCTTTCATTCCGCCATTGAATATTACATCATCTATTACAATCGTTGTTTAATACCCCGTAATATTAAATTAATAATAATGTTATTATTATTAGGAATAATTATTGTTAAATAGGTAACTGAACTTATTATTTTTATGCAATTAGATCACTAAATTTAAAAATTGTGCAATCAAATTATCAAACAAGTAAAATTTGTGCAATTGAGGCATTTTTATGATTTCTTTTAATGAAATTTTAGTTGAAAGCATTTATCTTTTATCTCAATTAGTACGAGAAAGAAAAGTGTGATTCTTAATTAGTAACAGTATTCAAAAAAAGTTTGGTTTTAGTATATAAAATTTATATATTCTGAAACTAAATAAAAAGTAATATTAAATACAAAAAAAAATTTAAAAATAATTAAAAAATATTAAAATAATAAGGAATGAAGAAAGAATTGATTTGAATAATGAATAATAAATATGATAGGTAAAATTAGGCATGGGCATTTATTTATGAAGTCTCGAAATCAATTTGGTTAATAAAATTATAAAAATATAAAATGGTTCCGGGTCTTGCTTATCCAGATCAGGTCCGTCCATCTATCCACGGGAATGGCCATTATCCCGTGAGAGTGGGCGCCGGGGCGGGGAGGGTCAAGTACGTAAAACAAACACTATAAATATTAGATACATAAACCTCCTTAATCCTCGTATAGTACCAAACCCTATCCAAATTACATATATCCAATCTATCCTATTTTGCAAACTACTCCTGTAACTACCGTGACTGTGTGTGTTAACGACAATGACGAAATGTGATGATAGGGTTGAGGAGGAGGCGATCTCGAATATGGAACAAGGAACAGCCACCGGCACCGGAACGTCGACGTTTCGAAACGCAGGTTCATCTTGCGTGATGGCTTTCACTACTGCTCAGAAGGTATATATATATATATATATATATATATATATATCGTATCATCCTTAATATATCTATAATCTACGATTCTGCGTAGGTTGGTTTGGATTTTGTGGGCAAGGAAGAAATTAACGACGGAGCGAATTGTTTATTTGAATTGTTGTAGTTTTTAGCGGAGGTGGTTGGGGTTTACTTCATAATATTCGCGGGATGTGGATCGGTGGCGGTGAACAAGTTATACGGCGGCACGGTTACGTTTCCGGGGATATGTGTCACGTGGGGATTGATTGTTATGGTCATGGTTTACACATTGGGTCATGTTTCCGATGGCCATTTTAACCCCGCCGTCACTCTCACCAACGCCATCTTCGCCCGCTTCTCATGGAAACTGGTAATGAACTTTACTCACTTATGAGAGAAATCTTACAATCGCTCCAAAAATCTCAATTCCTTTTACAAATCACATAAAATAGTTAAACCATATTAAGAATAAAGAGACCTATACACTATGTCCAGTTAAGATGATATTAGTAAAAATTGAATTCACTAGTCACGAGTGCTCTACTCACTTAATCATCTTATCTCTTTCAAACAACACAAAAGGCTAAATTCTCCGGCCCCTAAGACCTCTTCACCCTCCTCTAGGTACTTAGTGACCATCCTTTAGGTAGCGTATAAGAGTTATCACATTGAGACATGTAACATTTTTGTTGTTTCCAAGATATATAACGTCCTTAATTAGATTATACATGGTACATAATATTTAGATTTTGCTTGTTATAGTAATACACTAATACGTAAGTGTATAATAATCGTGGTAGTATTCAAATTTTACTTATTATGGCACTAATTCATATAGTATAATAATTTGCCATCATGACATTAGATTTAGACAATGTTATCTTTTAATTGTCCTTTAAATAACTATTTTATTAGTCTAAAAATCATAACACAAAAGCTTGCTTAAAATTATGGAATAAGGGTCAAATATGCCACTCAACTGCGCACCAAACTATAATTAAGTCATCGAACTAAAAAAATGCAATTGAGTTCCTAAACAATACAAATTCATACAATTTAATCCAAAATGACCTATATGTTTACCTGGAAGTAGGCTAGCGTCAGTTACCGATTTTAAAAATAAAATTTTAAAATAATTGTAAATAAAATAATTAATTAAAAAAAAAAAGAATTACCATCTTTAAAAATTAAAATAATTAACCTTTCAAAAAAAATTAAAATAATTAATTATGTAAAATTATTTTAAAAAATTATTCAAGGACTCAATTACATGTTTTTTTTCTATTTCACCCTTACTCTTAAAATCATTAACCAAAATAGTTATTGGCTCACTGACATTCACATCCAAGTATCCAAGTACTTTTTTGTCTTTTCGGTCCCTGACTTATTTTACATATTTCAAATTGGTTCCTCTATTATTTTTAGTCTTAGATTTATACATAGCAGTTCATTAAGTCTTTTTTTATCACAACATCAACTTTTGGTCATAATATTATTGTAACCAGATTATTTTTGGTTCAATAGTATAAATATACTTAAATACAAAGACATTACAGTCTTCAAATATGAATTTTTTTTAAAAAAAAACATAAAAATATAGCTGTTCAACCTATTTTGTATATTTTAACGACATTTTAATGATTTTATTGATGGTGGACTAAAAATAGTCCTATCATAATCATAATAATATTAGGACCAAATATGAATGTTCTAATAAAAAATTGAGAAGAATGGCTGAAATGCATGTGTAGGTAGATACGTGCAATTCCGAAAATATGACAAAAGAAAAATTGGACAAATAATATTAGGACCAAATATGAATGTTCTAATAAAAAATTGAGAAGAATGGCTGAAATGCATGTGTAGGTAGATACGTGCAATTCCGAAAATATGACAAAAGAAAAATTGGACAAAATTATGAAAAAACATTTGAGAAATGCGTTATATCACATTTCCAGTCAAACTAAAAACGAACGCAAGTCAGACCTGCGTTTCTCGAGAAACGCCCAAGGCAACCAAACTGGTCGCCTTCTACTTCGCTGGTTTCACCAGTTTGGTTGTCTTCTCCTTCGCCGGAGAAATCGGCGGCCAATTTTGGTCGCCCGGAGACACCAAAAAAAAAATAGTTTGCGTTTCTAGTTTGACCGGAAATATGATAAAACACATTTTTTAAATGTGTTTTTCATAATTTCGTCCATTTTTTTTCGACATATTTCCAAAATTACATGTGCCTACCTACACATTTTAGTCATTTAACTAAAGTGAACTATCATCACTTATAAAAATATGACAACAAATGAAATTAATTTTATATATGGTCATCATCATTAAATTTATACGTGCAGGTGCCAGTCTATATTGTGGCTCAATTAATTGGTTCAATCCTCGCTAGTTCCACATTAGCCATGATATTCGACATAACACCCGAAGCTTTCTTTGGCACTCTCCCCGCCGGATCCAACTTGCAGTCCTTTGTTGTAGAAATTATCATCTCCTTCCTCCTCATGTTCGTCATTTCCAGCATTTCAACAGACGATAGAGCAACGGTACTATACATTCCTCTCTTTTACTGTCAATTCCTTAACACTACACCCTTTTGTTGTTTCTCAATCTTAAAATCTTGTCTGGTCTGAAATATAATGCAGGTAGGAGATTTGAGCGGAGTCGTTATCGGAATGACCATCCTTTTGAACGTGTTGGTTGCTGGCCCGATTTCTGGAGCGTCAATGAACCCAGCCAGAAGCATCGGGCCGGCCATTGTGAAGCATACTTACAGAGGCCTGTGGGTATACATACTCGGACCCATAATCGGAATGGTAGCCGGAGCATTTGTATACAACGTGCTTAAACTCACTCACAAACCGGCCAGCGACTCGAGCAGAACCAGATCATTCCTCAAACAGCTCAGAAGTTAGCTAGCGCTATGGATTCTTTGTATTATCTGCACTTCTCTCGTAGGAGATCAGAGCGCTACAAAACTGTAGTTGCAGAGTATAATGCCTGTTTAGCTAGCTTGCAGTTCATATAGTTCATTGTCAATGTATCAGTATTTGATATAAGTATTTTTTCCAGTATGATGATGGAGCGTTTAATTAATTAAAATTCATAAATTGTAGAGTGTTTTCTGCATAACTTTATTTTATATGAAAAGTTAATAGGCAATTGAATAGATACTCCGCATAAACGGACAGGAGCAGGCGGAGCAGTTAAAGAAAAATATAAATAGTCATTGACGTCATTTCAATCCTCTGCGACGACTCTGAGTCAGTCAAGAAACCAGTGAATGATTGATTGAATTGGAGCGAAATTTGATTCCGATCTGTCTGCATGTAGAGTGAATCTTTAGCCATCTAATCCTCGCCGGAGTATACTCTTCGTTCGGATTGGATTCTATGTACCTCTAAAATATACTCAGGAATTGTTGATTAGATTGTGTTACAAAATTTCGGTTGAGGGGGGATAGGGTTTTAGGAAGATGGAGGATTTGTTGGAGAATTTGGTTTTGGAGGATGCATCGGGACCGGAATCGCCTATAACGAAGGAGGAACTATGTATGGAGATTGATCCTCCGTTCAAGAACGTCGTCAACGCCGAGGACTGGCGGGGGGCGCTTAACAAGGTGGTTCCCGCGGTGGTCGTTCTCCGGATCACCACATGTCGAGCTTTCGACACTCAGTCTGCCGGTTCCAGTTACGCAACCGGCTTCGTTGTGGATAAGTGCCGGGGAATCATACTCACAAACCGCCACGTGGTTAAACCTGGTGATTTATGTATACTATGGCCTGTATATTATCGACGGAGGCCTTGATTTTGCTGTGTTTAACAGGAACGGGAAAATGAATCAAGTTTTCTTTGAGATTTTTTTTAAAAAGAGTACTGATGATCAATTTGTTTGTAGGACCTGTGGTGGCGGAAGCTATGTTTGTGAACCGTGAAGAAACCCCTGTCTATCCAATATACAGAGACCCTGTGAGTTTTCTGTTATTTGGTGACTTTATATGCTTACATTGATTACTTCAAACATATGGCACCATTTTCTGAAAGGTACAGATTAAGAAATGAAAGCAAGAAAACCTAGATTGTAACAGGCTCCCAATTTTGTGGAATAGCTTTCCAGGGAGGAGTTGGCTGAAGGGGTTGATGTGTTTTGTTGTTAGGGCAGCCTTCTTGGTGTTTCCTCACACTATTCATACCTATTTGTCTCCTAGCTACTTTGCTGAACAAGGATCCAAAAAAATTGTTTTATTTTATATATTCTCAAAAGTATGAGGGTTGGCTAAAAATATAAAATCACACATTAACTCAATTAATCCGATATCTAACAGTGGCAATGCTTTTCAATGATGTGGAGTGTCTTGATTGGATCTGCATGATTTCTTGAATTTGCCAAGGGAGTGTGATTTGAAAGAGGTAGAGTGCGTGGATTAGAGTAACTTTAAAAAACTTGAGCCTGTATATATTGTGTCTTGTACATGCTGCAATCATACATTTGCAACACTAATTTCTTTACTATTAGATACAAAACGGTCATCTTGTTAAATTCAACAAATTTACTAATTATTATGCAGGAGAGATGCTGAGTAGGAATTTCTCTTTCCCAATTAGTAGATTGCTTGTTATGACTATAGTTATTCTTCTCTGACTGAGGTCTTCATGGGTGTGCAAAGCCAAAAACACTCTCTGGGTGGCTTGATTTCATGATAAATTTATGTTAGTTTTAACGTCTTAAAAATGTCTTCCTTGGAACTGTCTTGTTTTGCTTCATAACTGATCCTTGATTATACCTTCTTGAGATTCATCACTCTTTTTGTGTTGTGAATAACTTTTAATCTATTTCCTAGGTTCATGATTTTGGGTTTTTCCGCTATGACCCTAGTGCAATAAAATTTCTGAGCTATGAAGAAGTTCCTCTTGCTCCTGAAGCTGCTTGTGTAGGACTGGAAATCAGGGTTGTTGGAAATGATAGTGGAGAGAAGGTATATAGATTAAAAGACTGTTTATGGATATGTTGTTGACTCTATGTAATTTCTTTCTCTTCTTTGGAGTATTCTTGATGCCATTGACTTGGAAAATATTTCTCGAAACAGGGGTTTTATACAGTACTTTAATCAGTATTTTTGTGATGGTCCGTTTGCTCTTTGTGCGTCCCACATAACAACAGATTTTGTATTTGGTTGAACGAAAGAAAATGAGATGAAATATCTTGTACTCGTTCTAATGACATTATACAATCATTAACTGGTTTGGTGGATGGTCATGACCGTTGACAAATAATAACACTATTATTTATTTATTTTTTGGGAAGTTTTGATGGAGGCATAATTTATGTTGCTTGATTATTACCTTATTTTATCTTCATAGCATGGCAATAAAGAGTAAGAGTACGTTGCCCTTTCAAGAGGTGCACATAGATCAAGGTGCTGTTTATCATTTTGGTGATTTTCTATGTCAGTTATGACCATCATGGAACATGCAGGCTTAAGTTTTAGACACATTTTAGGATGCTTGGAGGCCATCGGGGTATAAATTATCTAAATTAGGAATCCATTTAAATTCACCAAATTTATCCAAATGAACTACTTTAAGGCTTGATAAATAGAGCAATGAACAAATCGGGATAGGGATAAGGTGATATTAAAGAGAGAATATTTGAATGGCACCCTTGAACTAAATGTGTGCTGTTCACAATTTACAGGTCTCTATTTTGAGTGGCACCCTTGCACGTTTGGATAGGGATGCTCCAAATTATACGAAGTATGTTTTCTTTTAACTTCTCTACTCAACTAAGTGTTTACGATGAAAGGTGAGGATAAATATTGTTTTGTTTCATTGCAGACTCTACACAATTCTTAATTTTAGGTTTCTCAATCTCTTCTCTTGCTGTAATCTTCATTGAACATTTGCACCTTGATTTCCAACTGTGTTTTATTCACTAGACTAGATTGGACCTCTCTGCGGGTTACCTGTCAGAAAAATTGCTTGAGGTTGAGGTTGATTCCACTACAAAACTAGTTGTATTGTGTTCTGCTTTGTGGATTTCAATTCTCAATTCAACTCTCTTTAATCGTATATTTCTATATTTATTTGGCTTTTTTGGTAGTAGTCTCTGTACTTGATATTGTATCACATATTGTAGGTTAGATCTTCTTTTGTATACCATTCCACCTACCGACTTAGTTGTTTTGGTATTTTCCTGTGTCTCATTTTTATTCATGACTGAATTGCAAAATTTTTTCAGTAAAATGCTTATTAAAATTACTATTTTTTGGTGCAGGAATGGTTACAATGACTTCAATACATTTTATATACAAGTAAGCATTATGCTTTGATTGGTTTTTTCTGCACACTTGCACTAAGTGAGAGTGGGTGACTTAGCGTGTCACACTGTCACCCCTTGGAGATGGTGATCTTAATCCCTTTCTCTTTCATTGTACTACAGGCTGCATCTGGGACTAAAGGTGGTTCAAGTGGCTCTCCAGTAATTGACTGCCAAGGCAGAGCAGTTGCTTTAAATGCTGGGGGCAGGTCATTAAGTGCCTCTGCTTTTTATCTACCTTTAGAACGAGTGAGTGCATATTTCTCTGTCTCTCTCTTTATTTTTTGCGCCAAATTCTGTGCTTCCAATGGCTGAGAGAAGGTTTCCTAATGTTATTGTCTCACAGATTTGCTGCTATTTTCACTTGGGACTAAACCTAAATTACCATTAATTACTTTATAGATGCTTATTGGCCCAAGTAATAGTTCAAAAGTATCCTCACTACATCTATGTGCGTTTGTCTATAATGATGCGTTCACTCTCCTTTTCCCCTTCATATTGTTTACTGAAGCTATGACTTTCTTGTTAATTTCTTAGTTGCAGGAACATACTATTACTAAGATTTAAATTTTAAATTGCCTTTCAGGTCATGAGGGCTTTGAAATTCCTACGAGAAGGAAGAGTGTATTCCACGAACAAATGGGAGGCTGTCTCCATTCCTCGTGGTACACTTCAGGTTTGTTAGTTCATTTTCATTTGGAGTTTTCTAAATGTTCTTTGTTCTGAAGTTTATTTAATCAGAAGACCATGCTTATTAATCATCATTCTTTTTGGAGGAGGGATAAACATTTCCTTTCCTGGAAACTCCTGTTACTCAATTAACTCTTTGTTAGTTACTCAATCAAAATTATTCAGAGATTGTGGCATTGTTGTTTCTAAATGAAATTCATCCTCAGGAATTGAGGTGAAGCTTTCTCTTTGGTGTTTATTTTTCTCCTACATTAAAGGGCATTTTGTACTTTTTCTTCTGCATAAATTTGACACTACTTGCAGTATTTCCTCCCCCTGCTTTTGGTGAAGGTATGATTCAGGTCTTGCTATTTATGGTGTAGGCAACATTTATCCATAAAGGATTTGATGAGACCCGCCGGCTTGGTCTTCAAAGTGAAACAGAGCAGGTATATGGGATTCATGATCTCATTTTCTTTCTTACATTTAGAAATTAGAATGGTTAAATAATCATACATTTTTTTTTTTGACTAAATAGTTAGTGCGTAATTCATCCCCCCCGGATGAAACTGGAATGCTTGTTGTTGATTCTGTGGTAAGTGTATCATCCTTGGTGCTTATTCCCTAAATTATCTCGTTAACAATATTTATTAGAGATCTGGTTTATTACAGGTGCCAGGTGGTCCAGCTTATAATCGATTAGAGCCAGGTGATATTCTTCTTCGAATGAATGGGGAGGTTAGTCTTCCCTTCCATCTCGATCTCCTCTTTGTGTGTGTGTGTGTCTATACACACAGATTTTAGAACTAATAAGTCTTCATCTCAACATAGATTCCCAAGCACTGTTAGAAAAAATCCCATTAACCTTAAGTTAGTAAAACTACTTCCTCCACTAGAAGTGTTGGTTGGAGTGACCTCCCAAAATACCAAAATTTTATCCAAGACACGTCATTTAGAGAATCTGGTGAATTGAAAGTCTTCCTAATAACTCCTTAGCAAAATAGAAATGCAAGTATAATTAGTGGCCCCTTTTTTAATCCTGCCTGCATATTAAGCAAATGTGAGAGTATGATCTATTTTCTATGTACTTTTTAATAAATAGAAGTAATGTTTGAGTTTCTCCATTCTTTCCCCATTAATGTCTGTACATCTTGACTAACCATCCTCACCATCTTCCTTAATCATTCATAATTTACTGAACCAATGCCCCTGAAGTCATTAAAGAATTAATAACCACCATAAATATTGGATACTTAGTGCAAATGGTGGGTGGTGGTGGGCCATTTTCCAATTCAATTGATTTAATGCTTTCAGACCTTACTTGAAGAATTGAATATTATTCTGCTAAGTTTTAATATATTGTTATTTTCTTAGGTGATCAGGGTATTTGTCATAAATTGATCATAGTATTTTGCTGACTCTTAAGATATTTACTGCAGGTGATTACCCAGTTCCTCAGAATGGAAATTATACTTGATGACAGTGTCAAGCAGAAAGTTGAACTTCAAATTGAAAGGGGTGGTATTTCATTGACCATTAACTTGGTGGTGAGTTATTGTTCATGTTGGATCACTGAATCACCCAGAGCATCTATTCTAGTGATACAATACTCCTTGCATCCAACTTTTCCTGAATTAATTTTCTGGAATTTAACAATTGCAAGTTGGAATATCAAACCGATAATTTTTATGCCACTTGATTGTAAATTTGCTAGATAGTATCTTTTTGCATAACTAGTTTATATATTCTAAATCTAAGGTTGTGAGGTTTTCTTCTTGTTTATTGTAGGGAAAATGGCACTTATGGTTCCCCAATTATAGGCGCCTCTAATTTTTTACTCCAAGTATTAGTGTAGTCTCTAACAGTTCCTTTTCAGTGGGGGAAAATTGCCACTACACTGATAATTGGAGGACCAAAGCTGGAGGCGCCTCTAATTGGGGACTAAATGCACAATAATCCTATAATTGGCGGACAAAAAGTGTGATTTTCCGTTTATTGTATTATTATTATGTTCTTAAAGTGTGGGCTTAGTCCCTTGGTTAATTTTAGGTTCAGGATCTGCACTCAATAACTCCTGACTACTTCTTGGAAGTCAGTGGTGCAGTGATGCACCCTCTTTCTTATCAACAGGTTTGTAATATTTATTAGCTCTTCTAAAAATGTATGGTGTAATATTTATTTTCAATAATCCTCTTGGCTTTACATTGACTTGAAATCTCCCTAATGTAATACCCATAAATTTCAAACATGTATTGAATTCTCAGAAAATCATAATGCATAACAGACTAATGATGTAATTCTCTGTTTATTTTAGTAACTTCTTTTTGATCCAGTTCATTAAGATGCTGTAACCTGCTAATGCTGCTTGCTTAATTTTCTAATTCCATTCCTCTTTTGACACAGGCTAGGAATTTTCATTTTTCTTGTGGCCTTGTCTATGTTGCAGAACCAGGGTTTGTATTTCACTTTTGCATAAATGTAGATGTTTGATTTAAAAAAAAAAAAAAAAAATCTATTAGTCAGTATTTTTTGTTCTTTCAATTCTGAATAAATTGGCTATTTTATTCATTATCATTATTTTGATGCCTCCAATTTATGGAAAAATCAATTAATACATCTTTATGTTATTCTTGTGACAGATAATGTTTTCTTGATTGTTATTCCCCTAACTGTAATTGCAGATACTTGCTCTATAGAGCAGGAGTTCCTTGCCATGCTATCATTAAAAAGTTTGCAGGTAAAGATATATCAAGACTTGAGGATTTAATTTCTGTCCTATCTAAGTTGTGTAGGGGTGTAAGAGTACCACTACAGTATATAAGCTGCAGAGATCGCCACAGAAGAAAGGTATTGGTGCTGCAGTGCAGATCCTACTAACATTTTTTAATTTATTATTTTGCTCTCTTTCATATAAAAGCCTTTTTCTTCCCGTCGTTGTCAAATTGATGCTGGTATCCTATTGTAGTGACATCATACAGTGGCTGGTTTTCTTTTAGCTTTGCCATTATCAAACTGCATAACAGTAGAGCAATTTACATTTGAAAATAAGTTGAAGGCTTGTATAGGGTAAGAGAAATATAGTACCATGATCATTCTGTTGAAACCATGTCTTCCCAACTAGTTCATCAAACATAGTTTTGATCAGCGTTTTCCTCCCACATTTCTTTTATTTTGATTTTAGAAAATAATGCGAGCATCATCTCTGGAGGGAGATTATTAAATTTGAGGGGTATTTGATAGAATTAAAATGAATTAACAATAATCACACTCTTGTAGTAATTGTTTGCCAAATAAAGTAACTCCATACTTTTTTCCCTAAAAGTTTTGATTTACAATTAAAGTGACTTGCAAAAATTAATCTCATAGAATAACTAAAATTCCTTTGCCCAACGCTGGATGGCAAAAGTCTTCCAATCAGTTTATCTACTTTTGGGTGGGTATTGCATGGCTTATCTTATGAACTCTTTCTCCGTGCAGTCAGTTTTAGTCACAATTGACCACCATGAGTGGTATGCCCCGCCTCAGATATACACCCGCGATGATAATTCTGGCTTATGGATAGCTAAGCCTGCTTTTTCACCTGGCTCGCTTCTCTTGTCTGGCATCGATCCTGTCAAACAAGATCTGTTGTACAATACTGTATCATCTTGTGCTGGTGAATCTAGTCCAATGGATGGCACACCTCAACATGTTGGTCAGAATTCAACAGATGACATTACAAATATGGAAACCAGTTATAAGTGTGTTGCAGAGGAAGAGAACTCATCTGCTGATGGAATTGTTGTATCTGATTGTTCCTTGCAAGATCTTACAAAAGAAAGATTGATGGACACAGGGACTGTAGATGCTGTAGTTGTCAAAGATGATGAAGCAGAGTTAGGTAATGCCTCCATTGTTGAGCATGCAATTGAGTCCACTCTTGTGATGTTTGAGGTAACTATTTCATGGCTTTGTCTTAAGTTACAAAATCTGTTGTCTTGTTGCATGAGCCTAATATCTATAGGCTGTGCACTACCAAAAGAGTGACTATATAAAGCCAAAAGGTTCCTAGAAATATGAAGAAAATACATGTTTATTTTCAATAAGAAGTATCTCTGATATCTACGCTTCAATTATTTCAAGTTAAGTATACTCTTTTCTGTGGTAAAAATTTGTAGGTTCATGTTCCATCATCTTGTATGCTGGATGGCATCCACTCACAGCATCTTTGTGGAACTGGTGTGATTGTATATCATTCTGAAACCATGGGCTTGGTTGTTGTTGATAAGAACACTGTTGCAGTGTCAGCTTCTGATATCTTGCTCTCTTTTGCTGCTTTTCCTATTGAAATCCCTGGGCAGGTACTGTTGTAAACAATTTAGCTGTAGAAACTTTAATTTTCTGTTGTTAAGCAGCTTAGTTTGCTTAAAAGGTAGTCTTCCTCCATCCGGTGCACAATTTTGCTGTTGTTGCATATGACCCTAAAGCACTAGGAACTGTTGGTGCTTCTGCCGTTCGCGCCGCTGAGCTTCTTCCTGGTAAACTTTTGCTTTCCCTATGCATTGGGTCTTATTCAATCCACAGCTCCATTTCACCTTAATATTCATTAGCTACTGGAAGAGATTGGCCGGCATTTGGTGATGATCTTGCACATATATACACGTACATACATATATGTGTATATAACTATATATGCTTGTGTGTGGGGTGCGCATGTGTATTTGATTGTGTATATTCTTCTGGCAATACCATTCAATTACTTTTTATTAATCTTGGCGTTCTTCAAGTGCGAAAGTTTTTAATTCCCATATTAATTCTTAAAAAGAAAAAGAAACTTAGACTTACATATCCCAGGATTTTCTATCTTAAGGTCAAATTGTAGTGTAAGGAGGAAAAAAATGCACCGCATCCCGATTAATAATAATGGTAATAAAAATAATCCATAATCTAAACCCTAATCGCTGTAATTACTGTCTCTAAGAAAAAATGTCCTGCTTCACTTTGTTTTGTTTGTCATAAGGTTTGCAGTAATATTTTTGTGTTGATTGCAGCACCACTATAACAAAAAAAAAAAAAAATACTATCCTTTGTATTCCTTTGGCCCAAAAAAGGGCTTCATCATAGAGGACAAAATTTAATTGTGCTCTCTTGGTTTATAGTTTTGCTTCACAACCCTGGAGTATTCTATCAAAATATTTTCCTTCCTTCTTTGACTCTTTAGTTTGGCTTCAACAGAACCCCCTCTTTGTCGTGGAGATACAGTATCTCTTGTGGGATTAAGCAGAAACATACGGGCAAAATCCAGGAAATCAATTGTCACAAATCCTTGTGCTACCTTGACCGTTGCATCAGCTGATTGTCCACGGTATAAAGCAACAAACATGGAAGTTATTGAACTTGATACTGGTACGTTGAACTTGCCATTGTGTTCATAATTTTAGACATTCTGATTTCCAGTTGTAGTCTGTAAACTTCTTTTTTTTTTTTTCCCCTTCCTAACCTGGGGCATAGAATTGTTTTCCTTGACGTTTCAGATTTTGGTGCTTCATTTTCTGGTGTGTTGACTGATGAGTGTGGACGAGTTCAAGCCCTATGGGGCAGCTTTTCAGCTCAGGTTCATAAACACAAACATCTGTCCTCAAAAACAAGAAGTAAAAAGGTCGGTACTGCAATTTTCTCATGAGAGATGAGCTTTTATAAAAATGAGTTTTAACAGCCGCATCAGCATTTCCAGCTCAAGTATGGTTCTAATTCATCAGAAAATCATCAGTTTGTCCGTGGAATTCCAATTCTTACAATTAGTCAAGTCCTTGCAAAGATCATTTCTGGTGCTGCTGGACCCCCTCTTCTTATAAATGGTGTCAAACAGTCTATGCCACTTGTGAGAATATTAGAAGTTGAACTCTATCCTTTGTTGCTTTCCAAAGCCCGCAATTTTGGACTAAGTGACAGTTGGATCCAGGTAACGTACTTTGGCAACGTTCTTTTTCTTGTTTCATTTATTTTTTCAGGCACTTATTTGAATGTGCTTTTTTTTTTTTTTTTTTTTTTTTTTTTTTTTTTTTTTTTAAGCTTGATATAGAATGAAATAAATAAATAGCCTACCTGTCTTTCATCGTGAATGTCATTACATGTGTGTATATATGTAATGGTTGCATAATGCTAATGCATCAGTTAGCTAGGACTGCTTAGCTTGATCATTTGCCAATTAATTCCATGAAATCTGTGAAGTATGTATGTATTTCAATAATTGTTTGATGGGTTTTATTCAGGTCCTTGTGAAAAAGGATCCTACAAGGCATCAAGTTTTGAGAGTGAAAGGTTGCTTTGCTGGGTCAGGAGCTAAAAAGGTATTAGAGCAAGGTGACATGATTTTAGCAATCAGCAAGCAGCCAGTTACGTGCTTCCGTGACATTGAAGATGCTTGCCAAGCACTAGACCAGTGTAGTAACAGTGATGGAAAGCTTAACATGACTATTTTCCGTCAGGTACCAACTGGATGTTTTCATTATATATATATGGGAAGGTTTAAGTGAGAATGAGCTTCAAGTAAAAAGTTTAGATTGGTCTAATTTATTCATTTGAATAGATCAACAGTTGAAGATTACTGAAAACTAAAAGGGAAAATTAAAGGATCAATAGATAATTATAAAATTGACTGGTGTTTTTTTTTTTACCAAAACTTTCAACCATTGGTGATCCTGATGAGCGGTTATGAACGTTCCTTACTTTTTACTATGTTCTCATTTGAAGTCCCTGTATATATATATTTGTGTATAATTGTGTTGATTTATAGTGGTGATGCAGTGTGATAGTGTACGTAGTTTTCCTCGTGAATAAAGTAAACTAAAGTGGTTGGTGTGGTGTGTTAGGGGCGTGAAATTGAAGTAGTTGTGGGAAGTGATGTAAGAGATGGGAATGGAAGTACACATGCAATTAACTGGTGTGGGTGTACTCTTCAAGATGCTCACCCAGCTGTGCGTGCACTTGGATTTCTCCCTAAAGAAGGCCATGGAGTATATGTGTCAAGGTTGGTTTTTTGCTCTGAAAAGTATGTTTTGAACTGATATGAGAAGCTAGAGAGATATGCAGTTTTGACAACATAACATAGTTGATTGATTTAGCAAATCTTAAAATTGAATATTTGGAATTGATCAGGATGTGTCGTGGGAGCCCAGCACATCGGTATCACCTGTATGCTCTCCAATGGATAGTTGAAATTAATGGGAAAGCAACCCCTGATTTGGATGCTTTTGTGAATGCTACAAAGGTATGTATTGCATCCACCTGCAGTTGATTTTGTGTATATATAAAATAAAATGTAGTTTGATAGAAAGAGATGGAAAATGGGATGGCAGGAATTGAAGCATGGAGAGTTTGTACGTGTTCGAACAGTGCAGTTGGATGAGAAAGCTAGAGTGCTTACATTGAAACAGGATTTACACTACTGGCCAACATGGGAACTAAGATTTGATCCTCACACCGCAACGTGGCGCCGCACGCTTATCACCACTGCTTGATCCAGTTTTTTTTTTTTTTTTTTTTAGTACGTACGTGTCAATTTCCTACCCATCCAGCGCTGACACGTGTACTATCCAAAACAACACGTGGCGGCCGTTCCCAGCTTAACTTCAATTCCTCCACCGCCAACATTATATTCTGCTGCATGCATGCCTTTTTTTAATAAGCACCCAGCTTCTATTCTATAAATACATATATACAAGTTAGTTGTCTTCTCAATGCTATATCTTTCTTTCTTTGTTTTGTGTTACTATACGTTCAATCATCTTCAAGTGCTATTATACATATATATACAGTAGAGGGGATTATATATAAAGAATGGGCGTAGTGGGCGTCCCGATTTGCGTGCAGTGCGGCACCGGCAGCAACCCCTGCAGGTGCAAGGTGGTAGGGCCGACGCTGGGGTTCTTGGCGTTCGCGGCCACGGCGTTGGTGGAGTGGCCGGTGGGGGCGTTGGTCTACTGCTTCCGCCATATCAAGGGCCGCCGCATCATGGCTCATCCCGCCACCGTCGTCTACCCCACAGTCACCAACTCCATCCCCATCTGATCCATCCTATATTGCCTTGCATGCCCTCGATCGGTTAATTTCCATATTTGCACGCATGTTTTGTTCCTCTTTTTTTTTTTTTTTTTTTGGCTACACTTTTCCCTTTGGAGGTTTTTCATGTAATAATTGTGCTACACTACACTGTCTGTCACTTTCTGTACACGGTGGATTCCATTTCCGTTCCTTAACTGCGATATGAGATGGGATTAATAAAGAAATACTTTGTATTGTATATTATATATACAAATTAAAGCAAATGGAATTCAAGGATGGAGCTAGTGATGTTAACTTCTGAACGAACTGTGAATCAGATCATATATATTATGAACCTATGGAGGAGCTGAGCATAATAATGCAGTAATTATACCCCATTATCCCAATCAAACCAATTCAACATTCCTTACTTCTGATCACTCATCATATTTGTGGTCAATCCTGTACTACATATGTAGTCCAATTTTATAAACTTAAGGTATTGTCCACTTATGTCAACAATAATAAAGAATAGCCATGACTCCACAATTTTCAAATTTAATTTTTGTTAATAATTTTTTTAAATTAAGTCTATTTAAAAAAATTCAACTTATGTATTAAAAGTTTTATAGTTTATAAAGAAAAATAATATTTTTTTGAGTGCACATATAGTTCTCATAGTCCACTTTCATATATTAAAGTGGTTTTAATACATAATAAGTGGAGGGAAAAGTTAGATGAGCAGCAACAGGCCAACAGCCATGTCTTTCTCTGAGCAGGCAGTCCTTTCCTATCACCTCTGATCTACTCGATCTTCTACTTTGCCAAATCTCCATTATCAATTCTCAGCTTGCAGCCATGGCTAGGATTACTCCAACTCATCTAACCCTCCATAACAATCTTTCCTTCTTGCCATTTTCACCCACGGCCACACTTTTCATCACCATTTTAGCAATCTTGGCTGTGCTCTCAACTGTAGTCTTCTTATGCGGCGCTCACCGAGCAATATTCACATCAACTAGAGGCAATAACGTTGAGAAGAAGAAGAAGAAGAAGAACTGTGTGCGGCTGGGTGGCAAAAATCCGGCGGGGCTTCATAGCAGTAAGGCACTGTTGATGGCGAAACTGATATCTTGGAGGAAAGTCCAGTATGAAGAAGAAGAAGAGGAAGATGAAGATGATTGTAGTGATGGTGATGAGCAACCGATATGGAAGAGGACTATCATTAAAGGCGAGAAATGCCGTCCGTTGGATTTTTCCGGCAAGATTTTGTATGATTCCAATGGAAACATGATTGCAGCAGACTGATCGAAGAACATATTCAAGTTCAACAACTACTTCCTTTCTTTAGTCTCTTGATTTGTTTCTAATTGTTTTCTGATACAGTATGTATAACTTGATGACGATGATTTCATTTATTTTGTGTTTGGAATTTCTTGTTTGGGTGCAATGCTGCGCTAAGCCATTTGTGGTTGCTACATCTTCTGACGTGTAGATGAAGTTAAATATATGAATTGAATGTGATGCTTCTTTGAGTTCAATTCCGATCCATATATATCTCACACCCTTTTAATTTCTTTCTCACCTCATAGACTCATGGTAACTCTGATCTAGTATTATATATATTGCACTGCTCAAACTTGGAATGAGGTAAAAATAATGTAATTTTCGATTTTCAATATCCTATTATTCCTATACAATCAGCCTTCAGACGGTTATAGTTTGGTGTGGGACTTCACTGCTGGAAATTATGGAATTTCCGACCATCTGAAAGTGATCTTAGATTAAGTTGAAAGTAAAAAGTGATTGAAAATAGCAAAAAAGGTTTTTTCGGATATTAAAAGTGGTCGGAACAAGATCGATTTTCGACTTGCTTTAATATCACTTTCAAGTGGTCAGAAATTTCATAATTTCCAGCAGTGCTTGTTAAACATTTTTCACAGACCTCTAAACAGGTTCATGAAATTTAAGATATAGTACTTTACGGTTATAGTTTGGTGTGGGACTTGTTAAACATTTTTCACAGACCTCTAAACAGGTTAATGAAACTTAAGATATAAGCCATGTTTGGTAAAATGGCTGTTAGCTGATAGCTGTTTGCTGTTAGTTGATTATGTTAATTAAAGGGTATAAATAGTTGATAACATTAGATGATTATAGAAAAGTGTTTGATAAATTAGCTGTTAGCTGATAGCTGTTTGGTATAATTTCTTTTCTCAAAAAGTTAATTGAAAAAGTTGCTTGGAGTAGCTTTTTGAATTTTAGCATTTTAAATTTGCAAAAAGCTAATTAACCAAACATTTCTATTGATATTTTAACTAAATCAAACAATTAATAGTGGTCAAATAAGCCAAAATTGGCCTATAGGCCAATTTTTTACCAAACAGGCCATAGTCCTTTAAAAAAAAAACATTCAGACAGTTAATCTGTTTACTTGGGTTGATTTGAAATTGAATTTGCACTTTTTATTCAGAGTCATCACAAACTTATACAGTTAAACTGCAAAGTCATTGCCTAATGTAATGTGTACCATAAGTAAAATGAAGAGATAAAATAGGTGGTGGGAGCAACTTCCAGTCAAGTCCGTCCATACATACTTTTTCAAAGAGTCAAAGTCTCCACACTAGAGTTTGAACCTAAGACCTCTCATTTGAGGAAGTCACAGCTATGTCGCTTGACCACAAGGCCTTTGACTTTAGATAATATTGATAACCATAAAGTTCTAAGTTTTACTTTTCATAGAAGTTGTTAATTGGTCTTCTTAATTTAAGTTGTTCAACTATGGACAACTTAAATTGATTTATTTTCTTGTAGTCTGGCTAAGTCACAAGGTAGACTTCAGTTTCGAATAGCGACTGTGAATTTTCTCAAAGTCAACGAGATAAAATAGGTGACCAAATGGATGGAGCATGATTCTCGTACAAAAAAATAATAATAAATAAATAAAAAAAAATCACGAACCGATTCGATCTTACCGACACACCCTTTAAGTCAAATTCATCATACAAGATTTTTCTAGGGGTTTATCCCGTCCACACTCTCAAATAAGTGACTACTAATTTTCCTCATCATTCAAAAAAAAAAAAAAAAAGAGATAAAATAGGTAAATAATGATCAATACCGAATAAAGTTATTAATTTGTCCCTAATGATTGCACTAATCCATGGAAATCCTTATTATATATAAACTATAGTTTCATATTGTTACAGTGGTACCATTTTTTAAAAAATTATTGAACTGGATAATTAAAAAAAAAAAAAGATAAAAGAATTGTTATTATAATACTTCAAATGATGATATGGGAATGTACAAAAATATACCCTTAAATATTAGGGCCCCAAAAGGTGATGCACAATTGGGTTGATGTTGCCACTGAATTGATTTCACAACAACCCAAAGTTGGTTGAAGACAGATAACTTTAATCTGAGAAATTAAAGGCTTCATATTATCATATATGTAACTTTATACAAGTTGATCCAAATGAGAGGTCACTGTACTTCTTGGTACGTGGTACCTCTATATTTTCCTTAAAACGACAACACCAGATTCCTTTTACGTTTTACGTTTTCTTTTCGGGAATATTATTTTGATAATTCAAATTTCTCCTTACATGAACCCACTTACAGACGAATGAGAGGTAAATCAAGACAATTAAATTTCGAGATTCAACATCAAATTGTACATTTCTGTGCAATAAGTTCAATATAAAGTTATAAACTCAAACCCCTAATGTTCATGACAGGAATCAAACACCTGCCCTACTCTTAGTAAGTAAGACTTTCATTTACTAGATCAATGCTTTTGGGCATCTTTTTTTCTTTGTTTCTTTCTTTTATTTTTTGTTGGTGACAAAGGAAACTAGCAATCACTATCCGGTGATGTACACACTGGGTAGACTCTACTTTTGTATAATAACTTTTAAATTATACGTGAGAAGGAAATTAATCGTATTAAGAAGACTCTGTGTGATGGACTCAATCAATAATAATGATATGAGAATCATTCTCCAACCATTTGACGACTCTTTTGGCGCGCTATTATTTTGCCTTGTTGGTTGTATATTATATTGTTAATATATATTATACAGTTTAGGAAAATAAAAATAGCAGCATGCCTCAACTGCCTACCTAATGCAGTATTAGAATTCAAGTAGGAGCAGATGCTGAGCTATTGGAAATCTTTTCTTCTACTTAAGGGATTTCTTTTCTCACTCACCAGTCACCACTAAACTTTTATGGTATACTTTATTCTTTTAGGTGTTTGATTTTATAAACAATAATTGTGGATTAATTTCATTGAATTGAAGTATTTGTTATTAAGGGTATTTCACATCGAAAAATAGAAAGTGAATGATGAATTTGTAATGGCCCTGTTTGATAAAATAGTTAGCATATCAATCCATTTTGATTTGTTTGATCACTATTAATTGTTTGACTTGGTTAAACAACCAATATAAGTGTTTGGTTAATTAGCTTTTTGTAACAACTTATTGCTCTAAAAGGCTAAAATTCAAAAAGTTGCTCAAAAACAACTATCAGCTAACAGCTAATTTACCAAATTAAACATTTGTTTACAATCAGTCAATAATATCAACTAATCAAACTTACTAATCCAATCAGCTAACAACTATCAACCAACAACTATTTACCAAATACCTCCAATGTCTTAAGTTAATAATCGGTTGAATTCAATTGTTAAATATGGTATGACTAATGTAAATTATTATAGTCTAATTGAGTGACTATAGCTT